>NC_041744.1:39351145-39423660 GCF_004115215.2 Ornithorhynchus anatinus | reverse complement strand
TAAACCTCTCCCCAGCCAACGTTTACTGGCCAAACCTTTTCCCATAGCTCAACCTTTTCCCCTAGCTGTACCTTTTCCCCTAACATAACCTTTTCCTTGCCCTAATGTTTTCCCATTGTCAAGCCTTCCGCCTAACCTAATCTTTCCCCTAGCATAACCATTTCCCCTTGCCTAATCTTTTCCTCTTGCCTAAGCTTTTCACCTAGCTTAACCTTTTCCCCTGACCTAACCTATTATCCTGGTCTAAGATTTTCCCCTGGCCTGACCTTTTCACCTCATCTAACCATTTCTCCCTACCTTACCTTTTCCTTGAGACTCACGTTTTCCCCAAGCCTTACCTTTTCCCCTGGCCTAACCTTTCCCCGACCTAAGCTATTTCCTGGCTTAAGCTTTTCCCCTGGTCTAACCATTTCCATTAGCCTAACCTTACCCCCTTGCCTAATCTTTTCCCTGAGCTTAACCTTTCCCCTAGTCTAACTTTCTCCCTGGCCTAACCTTTTCCCTTAGCCTAACCTCTTCCTGTGACCTAACCTTTTCCCCTGGCCTACCTTCTCTCTTGGCCTAAGCTTTTCCCCAATCCTAATGTTTTCCTCCAGCCTAACGTTTTCCCTAGTCTATTCTTTCCCCTAGGCTAACCTTTTCCCCTGGCCTTACCATTTTCCCAGGCTTAAACTTTTCTCCTAGCCTAACCTTTTTCCCCTGCCTAACTCTTACCCCGAGCTTAAAGATTTTCCCTAAGCTAACATTTACACCAAACCCAACCGTCTCCCTGGCCTAAACAATTTCCCCTGGCCTTAGGTTTTTCCCTGTACTAAGCGTTTCTCCTGGCCTAACCTTGTCCCATTTCCTAACCTCTTTCTGTAGCCTAAACCTTTCTCCTGGCCTAACCATTTCTGCTGGACATACTTTTTCCCCTACCGTAACCGTTTTCCTGGCCTCATGGTTTCCCCTAGCCAAACCTTAAGCTTTTCCTCTGGCCTAACTTTTTCTCATGGCCTAACCTTCTCCCCTGGCCTAATCATTTCCCCCATCATAGCCTTTTCACTGATAACCTTTTCGCATAGTCTTACCTTTCCCCCTGGCTTAAACTTTTCCCATGGCCTAATGTTTTCCCTTAACCTAATCTTTTTCCTGGTTTCACCTTTTTCCCTAAAGTAACCTTTCCCTTCACCAAACCTTTTCCCAAAAACCTGACCTTTTCCCATAGCCTGACCCTTTCCAGTAGCCTAAGCTTCTCCCCTGGCTTAACAGTTTCCCTGGGCCTAAACCTTTCCACTGCCCTAACCGTTTCCCCCAGCCTAACATTGGCCCCTACCGTAACCTTTTCCCCTGGCCTAACCTATTCCCCTGGCCAAACCTTTTCCCAGACAGTTACTTTGACCCCGAGTTAAACTTTTCCCCATTCCTAACCTTTTCCGCTACCCTAACCTTTTACCCTAGCCTAGCCTGTTCTCCTAGCCTAACTTCTTCCTTTAGCCTTAACTTTGCCCCATTCTAAGCTTTCCCGCTAGCACAACCTTTCCACTAGTCTAATGTTTTTTTCTAACCTAAGCTTTTCCCCAGACCTAATCTTTAAACGTTGCCTAGCTTTTTTCCTTAGTCTACCTGTTACCCATGCCTAACCTTTCCCCTATCCTAACCATTGCCCATAGCCTAACCTTTCACCTTAGCCTAGCCATTTCCTTTAGCTTAACCTTTTTCCTGGTCTTTACCTTTTCCCCAAAACCTGACCTTTTCCCCTACTCTTATCTTTCCTCGAACTTAACCATTTCCCATTGCCTAACCTTTTCCCCAGGCTAATCATTTCCCCTAGCATAACCCTTGAACTGAGGACCTTTTCCCGTGACTTGACCTTTTTGCCTGGCCTAAGCTTTTTCCTCTCCTAACATTTTCCCCAGGACCAATCTATTCCCCTGGCCTACGTTTTTCCACTAGCATAACCTTTTCCCTGACTTAAACCCATCCCCTGGCCTAACCTTGTCCCCTGGATTAACCTTGTCCCCTGGATTAACCTTTTCCCCGGCCAAACCTTTTCCGTGGCTCAAACTTTTCCCTTGCCATCTCTTTCCCCTAGCTTAAGATTACCCATCATGTAATGTTTTCCTCTGGCCTCACCTTTTCCCCTAGCCCAACCTTTCCCCTATACTAACTTTTCTCTTAGGCTAACGTTTTCTCCTTGTCTAACCTTTTCCCCTTGTCCAACCATTTCCGTGAGCCTAACAATTTCCCTGACCCTAATGTTTTTCTAACATTAAACCCTTCCCCTGGCCTAACCTTGTCCCCTGGATTAACCTTTTCCCCTGGCCTAAGCTTTTCCGTGACTCAAACCTTTCCCTTGCCATCTCTTTCCCCTAGCCTAAGATTACCCATCATGTAATGTTTTCCTCTGGCCTAACCTTTTCCTCTGGCCTAACCTTTTCCCCTAGCCCAACCTTTCCCCTATACTAACTTTTCTCTTAGGCTAACATTTTGTACCTGCCTAACCTTTTCCCCTTGTCCAACCATTTCCCTGAGCCTAACAATTTCCCTGACCCTAATGTTTTTCCCTAGCCTTTCCCTTTCCCTTGGCCTAACTCTCTCAAATGAAAGGCTAAGGGGGACCAAAATGGAAACAGAAGAGTTCAGGGCCAAGCCTGGAAGGCAAAGTCTCAGGGGCCAAAACTGGAATTAAAAGTGTTCAGGGCCAGGCCTGGAAAGTAAAGGGTGGGGACCAAAACTGGAAAGAGAAGGGTTCTGGGCAAAGCGATGGGGGCGGGGTGGGGGCTAGGCCTGTAAGGCAAGCCCTGGGGGGACAAAACTGAAACGAGAAGGGTTTGGGCTCCAGGCCTGGTAGGCAAAGTCTAAGGGGGTGGCAACACTGGAAAGAGAAGGGCTCACGGCCAGGGCTGGAAGGAAATCCGGGCGCAGGGAGGGGACGTGAAAAGGAAAATGAGAAGGGTTCGGGTCCAGACCTGGAAGGCAAAGGGTGGGGGGGCATAACAGGAACGAGAAGGTTTTGGAACCCTGCCTGGAAAGCATAGGCTGGGGCGGGGGACAAAACTAGAAAGAGAGGAGTTCATGGTCAAGCCATGAAGGCAAAGGCTGTGGATTCAAAACAGGAAAGCTAAGGGTTCCGGGTTAGGCCTGGAAAGCAAATGCTGGGGGTCCAAAACTGGATAGAGAAGGGATCGGAGCCAGGCCTGGAAGGCAAAGGCCGGGGTGACAAAATCAGAGTGAGAGGGGTCTGGGTACATGTCTAGTAGGCAAAACCTGGTGGGGCAAAACTGAAACGAGAAAGGTTGAGGACCAAGCCTGGAAGGCCTAGGCTGGGGGACCAAACCTGAATGAGACGGGTTTAGGACAAGCTTGTTAAGCAAAGGCTAGGGGCAAAAACTGGAAAGAGAAGTGTTCAGGGCCAGGACTGGAAAGTAAAACCTCTGGGACCAAAACTGGAAATAGAAGAGTTTGGAGCCAGGCCTGGAAAGGCAAGGCTGGGGGGCCAAAACTGGAACAAGAACGGTTCAGTGCCAGGCCTAGAAGGAAAGGTTGTGGTGCCCAGGTTTGGAAGACAAAAGCTGGTTGTCCAAAAGTGGAATGAGAAGAATTCGAGGCCAGACCTGTCAGGTAAAGGCTGGGAGACCAGGTCTGGAAAGCAAAGTTTGGGGCACCAAAACTGGAAAGAGAAGGGTTCTCAGGTCTTGAAAGCAAATGCTGGGGGGGTCTAACACTGCATAGAGAAGGGATCGGAGTCAAGCCTGGAAGGCACAGGCTGGGGGACTAAACTGGAATGATAGGGGTCTGAGGACAGGCCAGGAGACAAAGCTTGGGAGGGGGCAAAACTGAAAAGAGAAGGGTTCAGGGCCACTCTTGGAAGGCAAAGGCTGGGGGACTAAAACTAGAAATAGAAGTGTTGGGGGCAAAACGGGAAGGGTTACAGGTTGGCGCTAAACCTGGAAGGGAAAGGTCGGGGGGTGAGGAGATACTGGAAAGAGTAGGCTACAGGGCCAGGCCTGGAAGGCAAAGGCTTGGGGCCAAAACTAGAATGAGAAGGGTTCAGGACCAAGTCTGCAAGGCAAAGGCTGGGGGCCAGAACTCGAAGAAGAAGGCCTGGGGCTAGGTCTGGAAGGTATAGCCTGGGAGACCATAATGGGAACGAGAATGGGCTATGAGCTTTTCCCATAGCCTAGCCTTTTTCACCTAGGCTTTTTCCACTATCCTTAATTTTTCCGCTATTCCAATCTTTTCCCCCAGCCCAACCTTTCTGCCAACCTAAAACTTTCTCCTAACCTAACCTTTTCCCCTAACCTAATCTTTAAACATTGCCTAGCCTTTTCCTGTAGCCTAACCTTTGCCCATGCGTAACCTTTCCCTTAGCCTAAACATTTCTCCTAGCCTAACCTTTCCTTTAACCTATTTCCCATAGTCTCACCTTTTCCCTTAGCCTAACCATTTCCCCTAGCTTAATTCTTTTCCCAGTCTTAAACTTTTCCCCAAGGCCTGACCCTTCCCAGTAGCCTAAGCTTTTCCCCTGGCCTAACTTTTTCTCCTGGCCTAACGTTCTCCCCTGGCCTTATCATTTCCCCTATCAAAACCTTTTCACCAAAAGCCTGACCTTTTCCCCTAGCCTGACCCTTTCCAGTAGCCTAAGCTTTTCCCCTAACTTAACAGTTTCCCCAGTCTTAAACCTTTCCCCTGGCCTAACCTTTTCCCTTGGCCTAAACCATTCCTTCTCTTAACCTTATCCCATGGCCTAAGCTTTTTCCTGGTTAAAACATTTCCCGGCTGTAATCTTTTCCCCTTGCCTAACCTTTCCCCTAACCCAACTATTTCCCACACCCTAACCTTTTCCCCTAGCCTAACATTTCCCCCATCATAGCTTTTTCACTGATAACCTTTTCCCATGGTCTGATCTTTTCCCCTGTCTTAACCTTTTCTCATGACTTAAGCCTATCCCTTAGCCTAACGTCTTTCCCCTAGCTTAACTGTGTTCCCTAGAGTAACCTTTTCCTTACCTTAAAATTTGCCACTAGCCTAACCCTTTGCAGTAGCCTACGCTTTTGCCCTGGATTAAGGTTTTCCCCTGGCCTAACGTTTTCCTCTGGCTAACCTTTCCCCATGTCAAAACCTTTCCCCTGGACTAACCTTTTCTCCTAGCCTCAGCTCATTCCCCGAACCTAACCCTTACTCCAAGCATAACCTTTCCTAGAGTCTAAACTTTGCCACTAGCCTAAACCTTTCCCCTGGCCAAAACTTTTCCCAGTTACTTTTACCCCGGGTTAAACGCTTCCCCATGCCTAACCCTTTCCCCTAACCTAACCTTTACCCCTAGCCTAACTTTTTCCCCTAGCCTAGCCTGTTCTCCTAGCCTAACTTTGTCCCTTAGCCTTAACGTCTCCCCCATTCTAACCTTTCCCGCTAGCACAACCTTTCCACTAGTCTAATGCTTTTTTCTAACCTAGGCTTTTCCCCAGACCTAATCTTTAAAAGTTGCTAACTTTTTTCCTTAGTCTTCCTTTTACCCATGCCTAACCTTTCCCCTATCATAACCATTTCCCCATGCATAACCATTTCCCTAACCTAACATTTTCCCTGACCCTAACGTTTTTTTCCCTAGCCTTTCCATCTCCCTTGGACTAACTCTATCAAAGGAAAGGCTAAGGGGGACAAAAATGGAAACAGAAGGGTTCAGGGCCAGACCTGCAAAGCAAAGGCTGAGGGGCAAAACTACAATGTGAAGGGTTCGGGACCAAGACTGGAATGCAAAGGCTGGGGGCCAAAACTAGAAGGAGAAGGGTATGGGGCTAGGTCTGGAAGGCATTTTCTGGGGGACCATAATGGGAAGGAGAAGGGTTCCGAGTCATGCCTGGAAGGCAAAGGGAGAGGGGCCAATCCTGGAACACGAATTGTTCAGGGCAAGGCCTGTCAGGCAAAGGCAGGGAGAATTAGGTCTGGAAGGAAAAAGATGGGGGAGGGAGCAATCTTGGAACACAGTTTTCAGAGCGAGGCCTGGAGGCCAAGGTTTGGGGGGTCAGGCCTAGAAGACAAAGACTAGGGGGCCAAAACTGGAATGAGAAAGGTTCAAGGCCTGGCCTATAAGGCAAATGCTGGGGGACCAAAACTAGATAGAGAAGGGTTTGGGGCCAAGTCTGGAAGGCCAAGGCTGTGGGGCCAAATATGAAAAGAGTAAGGTTCAGGTCCATGTTTGAAGACAAAGGCTGTGGGGCCCAACACTTTCCCCTAACATAACCATTTCCCATCACCTAACCTTTCTTTTCCTCTTACCTAAAATTTTTCCAGTAACCTCACTTCTTCCTCTAGCCTAATGCTTTCCCTTAGGCTAACTTTTCCCCTAGCCTAACCCTTTCCCCTGGCCAAAATTTTTCACATAGCCTTACCTTTTTCCTTGGCCCTAACTTTTTCCCTTGTCTGAGGTTTTCACCTGGCCAAACCTTTCCCCTAATATAACCTTATCTTAGGATGAAACCTTTCCCCTGGCTTAACCTTTTTCCCTGGCCTAAAACCTGCTCCTGTCCTAAGTTTTCCCTGGCTTAAACCTTTCCCCTGGGCAAACCTTTTCCCCAAGCCTAACCTTTCCTCTTGCCTAACGGTTTCCCTGAGCTTAAAGTTTTCCCCTGGCCTTTCCTTTTCCACTAGCCTTACCTTTTCATCCAGACTAACTTTCTCCCTGGGCTAATTTTTTCTCTTGGCATAACCTCATCCCCTGCCCTACCATTTTTCCATGGCCTATGCTTTTTCCCTATCCTAATGTTTCCCTCCAGCCTAACGTTTTCCCAAATCTAATCTTACCCCGAGTCTAATCTTGCCCCTAGACTTACCTTTTCCCCCATCCAAACCCTTTCCCCTAGCCTAAAACTTTCCCTTAGCCTGATGTTTTCCCTTAGTCTAAGGTATGCTTTCCCCTAGGCAAACCTTTTCCCCTGGCCTAACATTTTCCTCTGGCCCAACCTTTTCACCAGGCCAAACCTTTTTCCCCAGCCTACCCTTTTCTCCGACCTACCCTTGGCCCCTGGCCTAAGCTTTACCCTAGCCTAACCTTTTCCCTTAACCTAACATTTCCCCTAGGCATACCTTTTCTCCTACCACAAACCTTTTCCCAGGCCTAATGTTTTCCCCTTGCCGAACCTTACACCAAGCTTAAACTTTGCCCTACCTTAACCTTTTCCCCTAGCCTCACCTTGTTCCCTGGCCTTAGCCTTTCCCCTAGTTTAATCATTTTCCCTTGACAAACTTTTACCCCTGGTCTAACCTTTTCCCCTACCTTAACCTTTTCGCCTGACATACTCTTTTCCCTGAGCCTAATGTTTTCTCCTTGCCTAACATTTCCCTTAGTCTACTCTTTCCCCTAGAGTAACCTTTCCCCTAGCCTTACTATTTTAGCAGGCTTAGCCTTTTTCCCTAACCTATCCTTTTCCTCCCGCCTAACTCTTTCCCCTAGCCTAAACCTTTCCTCTGACCTAACATTTACACCAAGCCCAACCGTCTCCCTTGTTTAACCTTTTCCGCTAGCATAACCTTTTCTCCGGACCTAAACCTCTCCCCCGACCTAACGTTTTACTCCAGCCAAACTCTTCCCTGGCCAAACCTTTTCCCAATAGCTTAACCTTTTTCCCTAGCCATATCTTTTCCCCTAACATAACCTTCCCTTGGCCTACTGTTTTCCCATTGCCAAACCTTCCGCCTAACCTAATCTTTGCCCTTGCATAACCATTTCGCTTTGCCCAACCTTTTGCTCTGGCCTAAACTTTTCCCCTAGCTCAAACTTTTTTCCTGGTCAAACCTTTTCCCATACAATAACCTTTACCCTGGCTTAAGCTTTTCCCCTTGTCTGACCTTTTCCCATAGCCTAGCCTTTTTCACCCAGCCTTTCCCCATTATCCTTAATGTTTCCCCTATTCCAATGTATTCCCCAGCCCAACCTTTTTGCAAACCCAACACTTTCTCCTAAACTAACCTTTTCCCCAACCTAATCTTTAAACATTGCCTATCCTTTTCCTGTAGCCTAACCTTTGCCCATGCCTGACCTTTCCCATAGCCTAAACATTTCTCCTAGCCTAACCTTTCCTTTAACCTATTTCCCATAATCTCACCTTTTCCCTTAGCCTAACCATTTCCCCTAGCTTAATTCTTTTACCAGTCTTAGACTTCTCCACAAAGCCTGACACTTCCCTGTAGCCTAAGCTTTTCCCCTGGCCTAACTTTTTCTCCTGGCCTAACATTCTCCCCTGGCCTAATGATTTCCCCTATCGTAACATTTTCACTGATAATCTTTTCCCATGGTCTTACCTGTTCCTCTGGCTTAACCGTTTGCCATGGCCTAATCTTTTCTCTTAGCCTAATCTTTTTTCCTGGTTTAACCTTTTCCCCCAAACTAAACTTTTCCTTGGCCAAATCTTTTCCCAAAAGCCTGACCTTTTCCCCTAGCCTGACCCTTTCCAGTAGCCTAAGCTTTATCCCTGGCTAATCAGATCCACTGGCCTAACCGTTTCCCCCAGCCTAACATTGGCCCCTAGCATAACCTTTTCCCCTAGCAGAACCTTTTCCCAGGCTTAAACATTTCCCCTGGCCTTACCCTTTGCCCCTGGCCTAAGCTGTCCCCTAGCCTAACCTTTTCCCTTAACCTAACATTTGACCCTAGCCATACTTTTTCGCCTACCATAAACCTTTCCCCTGGCCTAATGTTTTCCCCATGCCGGACCTTGCACCAAGCTTGAACTTTCCCCTAGCTTAACCTTTTCCCCTAGCCTAACCTTGTCCCCTGGCCTAACCCTTTCCCCTAACTCAGCCATTTTCCCTTGCCCACCTTTTTCCCCTGTTCTAACTTTTTCCCCTACCTTAACTTTTCCTCTGACCTACTCTTTTCCCTTAGCCTAATGTTTTCTCCTAGTCTAACATTTCCCTGAGTCTACTCTTTCCCCTAGAGTAACCTTTTCCCCATAGCCTTACTATTTTACCAGGCTTAGCCTTTTCCCCTAACCTATCCTTTCCCTCCCACCTAATTCTTTCCCCTAGCCTAAACCTTTCCTCTAACCTAACATTTACACCAAGCCCAACCTTCTCCCTTCTTCAACGTTTTCTGCTAGCCTAACCTTTTTTCCGGAGCTAAACCTCTGCCCCGTGCTAACGTTTTTACCCTGGCCAAGCTTTTCCCTGGCCAAACATTTTCCCATAGCTTAGCCTTTCCCCTAGCCATACCTTTTCCCCTAACATAACCTTTTCGTTGGCGTAATGTTTTCCTATTGCCAAACCTTCCGCCTAACCTCATCTTTGCCCTAGCATAACCATTTCCCCTTGCCTAACCTTTTCCTCTGGCCTAAACCTTTCCTCTAGCTTAACCTTTTCCCATGACCTAACCTTTTACCCTGGTCTAATATTTTCCCGTGGCCTGACCTTTTCACCTCACCTAACCTTTTCTTCCTACCTAACCTTTTCCTTGAGCCTCACGTTTTCCACAAACCTTACCTTTTCCCCTTGCCTGACCTTTTCCCCGGCCTAACTTTTTCCCCGACCTAAGCTTTTACCTGGCTTAATCTCTTCCCCTGGTCTAACCATTTCCCCTAGGCTAAACTTTCCCCCTTGCCTAATCTTTTCCCTGAGCTTATCTTTTCCCCTAGTCATACTTTCTCCCTGGCCTAGCCTTTTCCCTTAGCCTAACCTCTTCCTGTGCCCTAACCTTTTCCCCTGGCCTACCTTCTCTCTTGGTCTAAGCTTTTCCCCAATCCTAGTATTTTCCGCAAGCCTATCGTTTTCCCTAGTCTATTCTTTCCCCTAGGCTAACCTTTTCCCCCAGCCCAACCATTTTCCAAGGCTTAGCATTTTCTCCTAGCCTAACCTTTTTCCCCTGCCGAACTCTTTCCCCGAGCCTAAAGATTTTCCCTAACCTGACATTTACACCAGACCCAACCGTCTCCGTGGCCTAAACCATTTCCCCTGGCCTAGGTTTTTACCCGTATTAAGCTTTTCTCCTTTGACTTAAGCTTTTTGCCTGGCCATACTTTTTGCCCTACCGTAACCATTTCACCTGACCTTATGTTTTCCCCTTGCCAAACTTTTGCCTAACCTAATCTTTCCGGTACCCTAACCAGTTCCCCTTGCTTAACCTTGTCCCCTGGTCTAATCTTTTCCCCTATACAAAACTTTTCTCCTTGCCTAACCTTTACCCTGAGCATAACGTTTTCCCCAAGCCTGACCTTTTTGCCTAGGCTTAGCTATTCCCCTGGCCTAACTTGCTCCCTGGCCTAACTTTTTCCCCTAGCCTAACCTTTTCACCTGGCCTAAAACTTTCTCCTAGCCTGAATTTTTTTCCTAGGCTAATGGTTTCCCTTAGCCTAATCTTTCCCATAGCCTAACGTCTTCCCCTGGCCTAACCTTGTCCCCTGGCCTAAACATTTCCCCTGGCCTAACCTTTCCCCATAGTCTAATCTTTTCCCTAGTCCACCCTTTCCCCTAGCCTACCCTTTTCCCCTAGCCTAACTTTTCTCCTAGTCTAATCTTTCCCCTAGCCTAACCCTTTCCCCTAGCCTTATCTTTCTCCCAGGTTTAGCCTTTAACCTTGAAAAGCCTACCTATTTCCCATGGCATAAACGTTTCCCCTAACCTCACCTTTTTCCCAGGCTTAGCATTTTCCCCTAGCATAACGTCTTCCCCCTGCCTAACTTTTTCCCCTGGCCTAACTGGTCCCTGGCCTAACGTTTTCCCCTGGCCTAGCTTTTCCCATAGCCTAACCTTTTCCCCTAGCCAAACCTTTTCCCCTACCACAACCGACTCCCCTGGCCTAATGTTTTCCCCTTGCCAAACCTTTTGCCCAACCTAATCTTTCCCCTAGCCTATTTTCCCCTTGCCTAATCTTTTCCCCTGGTCTAACCTTTTCCCCTAGCCTAACCTTTTCCCCATGCCTGACCTTTTATCTCAGCCTGACCATTTACCATAGCCTAAGCTTTTCCCAGGGCAAAACCTTGGCCTTACCTTTCCCCCTTCTCCCCAAGGCTCAGCTAATTCCCCTAACCTAACCTTTACTCCTACCCTAACCTTTCCTAGAGACTAACCTTTTCTCCTGGTCAAAGCTTTTCCCATACAATAACCTTTACCCTGGCTTAAGCTTTTCCCCTTGTCTAACCTTTTCCCATAGCTTAGCCATTTTCACCTAGCCTTTTTCCACTATCCTTAATTTTTCCCCTATTCCAATCTTTTCCCCCACCCCAACCTTTCTGCAAACCGAACACTTTCTCCTAACCTAACCGTTTCCCCTAACCTAATATTTAAACTTTGCCTACCTTTTTCCTGTAGCCCAACCTTTGCCCATGCCTAACCTTTCCGTAAGCCTAAACATTTCTCCTAGCCTAACCTTTCCTTTAACCTGTTTCCCTTAGTCTCACCTTTTCCCTTAGCCTAACCATTTCCCCTAGCTTAATTCTTTTCCCAGTCTTAAACTTTTCCCCAAAGCCTGACCCTTCCCAGTAGCCTACGTTTTCCCCTGGCCTAAGTTTTTCTCCTGGCCTAATGTTCTCCCCTGGCCTAATCATTTCCCCTATCATAACCTTTTCACTGATAACCTTTTCCCATGGCCATACCTCTTCCGCTGGCTTAACCTTTTCCCATGGCCTATCCTTTTCCCTTAGGCTAATCCTTTTCCTGGTTTAACCTTTTTCCCTAAAGTAACCTTTTCCTTAGCCAAACCTTTTCCCAAAACCCTGACCTTTTCCCCTAGCCTGACCCTTTCCAGTAGGCTAAGCTTTTCCCCTGGCTTAACAGTTTCCCCTGGCCTAAAGCTTTCCATTGGTCTAAGCATTTCCGCCAGTCTAACATTGGCCCCTACCATAACTTTTTCCCTTAGGAGAACCTGTTCCCAGGCTTAAACCTTACCCATGGCCTAACCTTTTCCCCTGGCCTAAGCTTTTCCTTCACTTAACCTTTTCCCCTGGCTTAAGCTTTTTCCTGGTTTAACCATTTCCCTGCTGTAATGTTTTCCCCTTGCCCAACCTTTCCCCTAACCCAACTATTTCCCACAGCCTAACATTTTCCCCTAGCCTAATCATTTCCCCCATCATACCTTTTGCACTGATAAAATTTTCCCATGGTCTGATCTTTTCCCCTGGTTTACCCTTTTCCCATGGCCTAACCATATCCCGCAGCCTAACCTTTTCCTCTAGCTTAATCTTTTTCCCCAGAGTAACCTTTTCCTTACCTTAACCTTTTCCCCTAGCCCGACGCTTCCCAGTAGCCTACGCTTTTCCCCTGGATTAACGTTTTCCCCTGTCCTAACGTTTTCCTCTGGCTATCCTTAACCCAAGTCAAAACCTTTCCCCTGGCTTAACCTTTTCTCCTAGCCTCAACTAATTCCCCTAACCTAACCTTTACTCCAAGCATGACCTTTCCTAGAGTCTAACCTTTTGCCCTAGCCTAACCTTTTCCCCCGGCCAAACCTTATCCCCAACAGTTATTTTTACCAGGGGTTAAACCTTTCCCCTAGCCTAACCTTTTCCCCTAGCCTAGCCTGTTCTCCTAGACTAACTTTTTCCCTTAGCCTTAACTTTTCCCCCATTCTAACCTTTCCCGCTAGCACAACCTTTCCACTAGTCTAATGTTTTTTTCTAACCTAAGCTTTTCCCCAGACCTAATCTTTAAACGTTGCCTAGCTTTTTTCCTTAGTGTAACTTTTGCCCATGCCTAACCTTTCCCATATTCTAACCATTGCCCATAGCCTAACCTTTTACCTTAGGAAGCCATTTCCTTTAGCATAACCTTTTTCCTTGTCTTAACCTTTTCCCCAAAGCCTGACCTTTTCCCCTAGTCGTATCTTTCCTCGAACTTAACCATTTCCCATTGCCTAACCTTTTTCCGAGCCTAACCATTTCCCCTAGCATAACCCTTGCACGGGATAACGTTTTCCCGTGGCCTGACCTTTTTGCCTGGCCTAAGGTTTTCCTCTCCTAACATTTTCCCCAGGCCCAACCTATTCCACCTGCCTACTAACATTTTCCCCAGGCCCAACCTATTCCCCTGGTCTACGTTTGTCCACTAGCATAACGTTTTCCCTGACTTAAGCTCATCCCCTGGCCTAACCTTGTTCCCTGGACTAACCTTTTACCCTGGCCTAAACTTTTCCCTGGCTCAAACTTTTCCCTTCCCAGCTTTTTCCCCTGGCTTCAGATTGCCCATCATGGAATCTTTTCCTCTGGCCTAATCTTTTCCTCTGGCCTAACCTTTTCCCCTAGCCTAACCTTTCCCCTAGACTAACTTTTCCCTTAGCATAACATTTTCTCCTTGCCTAACCTTTTTCCAGTCTTTTCCCTGAGCCTAACATTTTCCCTGACCCTAAGGTTTTTTCCCTAACCTTTTCATTTCCCTTGGCCAAACCTTTCCCCTCACATAACCTTTTCTTAGGATTAAACTTTTCCCCTGGCTTAAACTTTTTCTCTGGCCGAAATTTTTCTCCTGTCCCTAAGCTTTTCCCTGGCTGAAACCTTTCCTCTGGGTTAACCTTTTCCCCAAGCCTTACCTTTCCTCTTACCTAACCTTTTCCCTGAGCTTAACGTTTTCCCCTGGCCTTTCCTTTTCGCCTAGACTTACCTGGGCTAATATTTTCTCTTGGCCTAACCTCTTGCCCTAGCCTACTATTTTTCCATGGCCTATGCTTTTCCCCTCTCATAATGTTTCCCCCAGGCTAACGTTTTCCCAAATCTAATCTTGCCCTTTTCACCTGGCCTAAGCCTTTTCCCCAGCCTACCCTTTTCCCTGACCTACCCTTTGCCCCTGGACTAAGCTTTCCACTAGCCTAACCTTTTCCCTTAACCTAACATTTTCCCCTAGCCATTCCTTTTCCCCTACCATAAACCTTTCCCCTGGCCTAATGTTTTCCCCTTGCCGAATCTTACACCAAGCTTAAACTTTCCCCTAGCTTAACCTTTTCCCCAAACCTTACCTTGTCCCCCGACTTAACCCTTTCCGCTAGCTTAACCATATTCCCTTGCCAAAACCTTTCCCCTGCTTTGACTTTTCCCCCTACCTTAACCTTTACCCCTGACCTACTCTTTTCCCCTAGCCTAAAGTTTTCTCCTAGCCTAACTTTTCCCTTAGTCTACTCTTTCCCCTACAGTAACCTTTTCCCCTAGCCTTACTATTTTACCAGGCTTAGCCTTTTCCACTAACCTATCTTTTTCCTCCTGCCTAACTCTTTCCCCTAGCCTAAACTTTTCCTCTAACCTAACATTTACACCAAGGCCAACCTTCTCTGTTGTTTAAACTTTTCCGCTAGCCTAACCTTTTCTCTGGACCTAAACCTCTCCCCCGGCCTAACTTATTACCCTGGCCAAGCCTTTCCCTGGCCAAACCTTTTCCCATAGCTTAACCTTTTCCCCCAGCCCTACCTTTTCCCCTAACATAACCTTTTCCTTAGCCTAATGTTTTCCCATTGCCAAACCTTCCGCCTAACCTAATCTTTGCACTAGCATAACCATTTCCCCTTGCCTAACCTTTTCCTCTTGCCTAACCTTTTCCTCTAGCTTAACATTTTACCATCACATAACCTTTTACCCTGGTCTAAGATTTTCCCCTGGCCTGAGCTTTTCACCTCACCTACCCTTTTCTTCGTACCTAACCTTCTCCCCTGGCCTCACTTCTTTCCCGACCTAAGCTTTTTCCTAGATTAATCTTTTTCCTAGATTAATCTTTTCCCCTGGTCTAACCATTTCCCCTTGCCTAACCTTCCTCCCTTGCCTAATCTTTTCCCTGAGTTTAACCTTTTTCCTAGTCTAACTTTCTCCCTGGCCTAACCTTTTCCCTTAGCCTAACCTCATCCTGTGGCCTAACCTTTTCCCCGGCCTACCTTCTCTCTTGCCCGATGATATTCCCCAATCCTAAAATTTTACCCCAGCCTAACGTTTTCCTAGTCTATTCTTTCCCCTAGGCTAACCTTTTCCCCTAGCCTTACCATTTTCCCAGGCTTAGCTTTTTCTCCTAGCCTAACCGTTTTCCCCAGCCTAAATCTTTCTCCGAGCCTAACGATTTTCGGTAACCTAACATTAACACTAACCTAACATTAACACCAAGCCCAACAGTCTCCCTGGCCTAAACCATTTCTCCCGGCCTAGGTTTTTCGCTGTACTAAGCTTTTCTCCTGACCTAACCTTGTCCCCTTTCCTAACCTCTTCCTGTAGCCAAAACCTTTCCCCTGCCCTAACCTTTTCCCCTAGCCATACTTTTTCCCCTACCGTAACCGTTTCACCTGGCCTTATGTTTTCCCCTTGCCAAACCTTTTGCCTAGCCTAATATTTCGCCTAGCCTAATCATTTCCCCTTGCTTAATTTTGTCCCCTGGTCTAATCTTTTCCCCTGAACAAAACCTTTCTTCTTGCCTAACCTTTACCCTGAGCATAACATTTTCCCCAAGCCTGACCTTTTGCCTAGCCTTAGCTATTCCCTTGGCCTAACTTTCTCCCTGGCCTAACCTTTTCACCTAGCCTAAAATTTTCTCCTAGACTAAATTTTTTTCCCTAGGCTAATGGTTTCCCTTAGCCTAATCTTTCCCATAGCCTAACGTCTTCCCCTGGTCTAACCTTGTCCGCTGGCCTAAACGTTTCCCCTGGCCTTACCTTTCCCCATAGTCTAATCTTTTCCCAAGTCCACCCTTTCCCCTAGCCTACCCTTTTCCCCTATTCTATCTTTTCTCCTAGTCTAATCTTTCCTCTAGCCTAACCCTTTCCCCTAGCCTTATCTTTCTCCCAGGTTTAGCCTGTTAGGCTAATCTAACCTTGAAAAGCCTAACTCTTTCCCCTTGCATAACCTTTTCCCCTAGCCTCACCTTTTTCCCAGTCTTAGCATTTTCCCCTAGCATAACGTCTTCCCCCTGACGAACTTTTTCCCCTGGCCTAACGGTTCCGTGGTCTAACGTTTTCCCCTGGCCTAGCTTTTCCCATAGCCTAACCTTTTCCCCTAGCCAAACCTTTTCCCCTACCACAACCTTCTTCCCTGGCCTAATGTTTTCCCCTTGCCAAACCTTTTGCCCAACCTAATCTTTCCCCTAGCCTATTTTTCCCTTGCCTAATCTTTTCCTCTGGTTTAACCTTTTCTTCTAGCCTAACCCTTTCCCCATGCCTGACCTTTTAACTCAGCCTGACCATTTGCCATAGCCTAAGCTTTTGCCCAGGAGAAAACCTTGTCCTAACCCTTCCCCCCTTTACCCAAGCCTCAGCTAATTCCATTAACCTAACCTTTACTCCTAGCCTAACATTTAATAATAATAATAATGTTGGTATTTGTTAAGCGCTTACTATGTGCCGAGCACTGTTCTAAGCGCTGGGGTAGATAGAGGGTAATCAGGTTGTCCCACGTGAGGCTCACAGCTAATCCCCATTTTACAGATGAGGTAACTGAGGCACAGAGAAGTTAAGTGACTTGCCTACAGTCACACAGTTGACAAGTGGCAGAGCCGGGATTCAAACTCATGACCTCTGACTCCCAAACCCGTGCTCTTTCCACTGAGCCACGATTTCCTAGAGACTAACCTTTTCTCCTGGTCAAACCTTTTCCCACACAATAATCTTTACCCTGGCTTAAGCTTTTCCTATTGTCTAATCTTTTCCCATAGCCTAGCCTTTTTCACCTAGCCTTTTCCCAATATCCTTAATGTTTCCCCTATTCCAATCTTTTCCCCCAGCCCAACCTTTCTGCAAACCCAACACTTTCTCCTAAACTAACCTTTTCCCGAACCTAATCTTTAAACATTGCCTATCCTTTTCCTGTAGCCTAACCTTTGCCCATGCCTAACCTTTCCCATAGCCTAAACATTTCTCCCAGCCTAACCTTTCATTTAAACTATTTCCCATAGACTCAACTTTTCCCTTAGCCTTACCATTTCCCCTAGCTTAATTCTTTTCCCAGTCTTCAACTTTTCCCCAAAGCCTGACCCTTCCCAGTAGCCTAAGCTTTTCCCCTGGCCTAACTTTTTCTCCTGGCCTAACGTTCTCCCCTGGCCTAATCATTTCCCCTATCATAACCTTTTCACTAATAACCTTTTCCCATGGTCTTACCTTTTCCCTGGCTTAACCTTTTCCCATAGGCTAACCTTTTCCCTTTGGCTAATCTTTTTACTGGTTTAACCTTTTTCCCTAAAGTAACCTTTTCCTTAGCCAAACCTTCTCGCAAAAGCCTGACCTTTTCCCCTAGCCTGACCCTTTCCAGTAGCCTAAGCTTTTATCCTGGATTAACGGTTTCCCCTGGCCTAAGGCGTTCCACTGGCCTAACCCGTCCCCCAGCCTAACATTGGCCCCTACCATAACCTTTTCCCCTAGCAGAACCTTTTCCGAGGCTTAAGCTTTTCGCTGGCCTAAGCTTTTACCCTGGCCTAAGGTTTTCCTTCTCTTAACCTTTCCCCCTGGCCTAAGCTTTTTTCTGGTTTAAACATTTCCCTGCTGTAATGTTTTCCCCTTGCCTAACCTTTCCCCTAACCCAACTATTTCTCACAGCCTAACCTTTTCTCCTGGCCTAATCATTTCCCCCATCATATCTTTTTCACTGATAACCTTTACCCATGGTCTGATCTTTTCCCCTGGCTTACCCTTTTCCCATGGCCTAACCATATCCCTTAGCCTAACCTTTTCCCCTAGCTTAACCTTTTTCTCCAGAGTGACCATTTCCTTATCTAAACCTTTTTGCCTAGCCTGACCCTTTCCAGTAGCCTACGCTTTTGCCCTGGATTAACCTTTCCCCTGGCCTAACGTTTTCCTCTGGCTAACCTTTACCTATGTCAAAACCTTTTCCCTGGCCTAACCTTTTCTCCTAGCCTCAGCTAATTCCCCTAACCTAAGCTTTACTCCAAGGACAACCTTTCCTAGAGTCTAACCTTTTGCCCTAGCCTAACCTTTTACCCTGGCCAAACCTTTTCCCAGACAGTTACTTTTACCCCGGGTTAAACTTTTCCCCATGTCTTGCCTTTTCCCCTTGCCTAACCTTTTCCCCTAGCCTAGCCTGTTCTCCTAGCCTAACGTAGTCCCTTAGCCTTAACCTTTCCCCCATTCTAACCTTTCCTGCTAGCACAATCTCTCCACTAGTCTAATGTATTTTTCTAACCTAAGCTTTTCCCCTGACCTAATCGTTAAACGTTGCCTAGCTTTTTTCCTTAGTCTAACTTTTGCCCATGCCTAATCTTTCCCCTATCCTACCCATTGCCCATAGCCTAACCTTTCACCCTAGCCTAGCCAATTCCTTTAGCTTAACCGTTTTCCTGGCCGTAATCTTTTTCCCAAAGCCTGACCTTTTCCCCAGTCTTATCTTTCCTCGAATTTAACCTTTTCACATTGCCTAACCTTTTCTCCAGCCTAATCATTTCCCTTAGCATAACCCTTGGACTGATAACCTTTTGCCGAGGCCTGACCCTTTTTCCTGGCCTAAGCTTTTTCCTCTCTTAACATTTTCCCCAGGCCCAATCTATTCCCCTGGCCTACGCTTTTCCACTAGCATAAGCTTTTCCCTGACTTAAACTCATCACCTGGCCTAACCTTGTCCCCTGGACTAACCTTTTCCTCTGGCCTCAGCTTTTCTCTGGCTCAAACTTTTCCAGTGCCAGTTTCTTCCCCTGACCTAAGATTGCCCATCACGTAATCTTTTCCACTGGCCTAACCTTTTCCTCTGGCCTAACCTTTTCCACTAGCCTAACCTTTCCCCTAGACTAACTTTTCCCTTAGCCTTACATTTTCTCCTTGCCTAACCTTTTCTCCTTGTCCAACCTTTTTTCTTGAGCCTAACCTTTTCCCTGACCCTAACGTTTTTCCCTAGCCATTTCTGGGCCTTACCTAGCCTTTCCATTTCCCTTGGCCTCACTCTCTCAAAGGAAAGGCTAAGGCGGACCAAAATGGAAACAGAAGGGTTTAGGGCCAAGCCTGGAAGGCAAAGGCTCAGGGGCCAAAACTGGAATTAGAAGTGTTCAGGGTCAGGCCTGGAAAGCAAAGAGTGGGGCCCAAAACTGGAAAGAGAAGGGTTCTGGGCCTAGCCTGGAAGGCATAGCGATGGGGGGATGGTGGTTAGTTCGGTAAGGCAAGCCCTGGGGGGACAAAACAAGAAGGGCTTGTGGTCCAGGCCTGGAAGGCAAAGACTAAGGGGGTGGCAACACTGGAAAGAGAAGGGCTCAGGGCCAGGGCTGGAAGGAAATCCGGGTGCAGGGAGGGGGCGTTAAAAGTGAAACAAGAAGGTTTCAGGTCCAGGCCTGGAAGGCAAAGGGTGGGCGTGGCACATAACTGGAACGAGAAGGGTTAGGAAGCCTGCCGGGAAAGCATAGGCTGGGGAAGGGGGCAAAACTAGAAAGAGAGGAGTTCATGGTGAAGCCTTGAAGGCAAAGCCTGGGGAGCCAAAACAGGAAAGCTAAGCGTTCTGTGGTAGTCCTGGCAAGTAAATGCCGGGGGCCCAAACCTGGATAGAGTAGGGATCGGATCCAGGCAAGGCAAAGGCCTGGGTGACAAAACCGGAGTGAGAGGGGTCTGGGTACAGGTCTAGTAGGCAAAACCTGGTGGGGCAAAACTGAAATGAGAAGGGTTGAGGACCAAGCCTGGAAGGCATAGGCTGGGGGACCAAACCTGAATGAGACGGGTTTACCACAAGCTTGTAAAACAAAGGCTAGGGGCAAAAACTGGAAAGAGAAGTGTTCAGGGCCAGGACTGGAAGGTAAAACCTCTGGGACCCAAACTGGAAATAGAAGAGTTTGGAGCCATGCCTGGAAGGGCAAAGCTGGGGGTCCAAAACTGGAACAAGAAGGGTTCAGTGCCAGGCCTAGAAGGAAAGGTTGGGAGGGCCAGGTCTGGAAGACAAAGGCTGGTTGGCCAAAAGTGGAATGAGAAGGATTCGAGGCCTGACCTGTCACGCAAAGGCTAGGGGACCAGGTCTGAAAAGCAAAGGCTGGGGCGCCAAATCTAGAAAGAGAAGGGTTCGGGGTCAGGTCTGGAAAGCAAATGCTGGGGGGGGGTGGTCCAAAACTGGATAGAGAAGGAATTGGAGCCAAGCCTGCAACCACAGGATGGGGGGAAAAGACTAGAATGAAAGGGGTCTGGGGACAGGCCTAGGAGGCAAATTTTGCGTGGGCGGTAACTGATACGTGAAGGGTTCAGGGCCCCCCTTGGAAGGCAAAGGCTGTGGGGCTAAAACTGGAAAGAGAAGTATTAGGGGCCAGGCCTGGAAAGGCTAAGGTTGGCACGGGGTGGCGGCTAGGGCAAAACTGGAAGGGGAACAGGTTGCGGCCAGACCTGGAAGGGAAAGTTCGGGGGGTGAGGAGAAACTGGAAAGAGAAGGGTTCAGCCCTGGAAGGCAAAGGCTGGGGGCCAAAAGTAGAATGAGAAGGTTTTGGGACCAAGACGGGAAGGCAAAGGCTGGGGGCTAAAAGTAGAAGGAGTAGGGTACGGGGCTAACTCTGGAAGGTATAGGCTGGGGGACCATAATGGGAACGAGAAGGGTTCCGAGCCTTCCCTGGAAGGCAAAGGGAGAGGGACCAATCCTGGAACACGAGGTTTTCAGGGCAAGGCCTGTCAGGCAAAGACAGGGAGAATTAGGTCTGGAAGGAAAAGGCTGGGGGAGGGAGCAATCCTGGAACACAGTGTTCAGAGCAAGGCCTGGAAGGCAAGGTTTGGGGGGTCAGGCCTAGAAGACAAAGGCTATTGCACCAAAACTGGAATGAGAAAGGTTCAAGGCCAGGCCTATAAGGCAAATGCTGAGGGACCAAAACTAGATAGAGAAGGGTTTCAGGCCAGGTCTGGAAGGCAACCACTGGGGGTCCAAATCTGGAAAGACGAAGGTTCAGGGCCATGTTTGAAGACAAAGGCTGGGGGGCCCAACACTTTCCCCTAACATAACCATTTCCGATCACCTAACCTTTTCCTCTTACCTAAAGTTTTTCCAGTAACCTCACCTTTCCCTCTAGCCTAATGCTTTCCCTTAGCCTAACCTTTCCCCTAGACTAACCTTTCCCCCTGACCTAACCTTTTCACATAGCCTTACCTTATTCCTTGACCCTAACTTTTTCCCTCATCTGAGGTTTTCACCTAACCAAACCTTTCCCCTAAGCTAACCATTTCTTAGGATTAAACCTTTCCCCTGGCTTAACCTTTTTGCCTCGCCTAAACCTTTCTCCTGCCCTAAGCTTTTCGCTGGCTGAAACCTTTCCCCTGCGCTAACAATTTCCCCAGGCCTAACATTTCTTCTTGCCTAACCTTTCCCTGAGCTTTACGTTTTCCCCTGGCCTTTCCGTTTCCCCTAGCCTTACCTCTTCCCCCAGCCTTTCTCCCTGGGCTAATTTTTTCTCTTGGCCTAACTTCTTCCCCTGGCCTACCATTTTTCCATGGCCTATGTTTTTCCCCTATCCTAATGTTTCCCCCCAGCCTGATGTTTTCCCAAATCTAATCTGGCCCGGAGTCTAATCTTGCGCCTAGACTTACCTTTTCCCCTAACCTAACCTTTTCCCCTAGCCTAAATCTTTCCCTTAGCCTAAGGTATCTCTTAGTCCTATCTTTCCCCTAGGCTAACATTTTCCCCTGGCCTAACTTTCTCCCTGGCCTAACCTTTTTCCCCTAGCCTAACCTTTCCCCCTTGCCTAATCTTTTCCCTCAGCTCAACCTTTCCCCTAATCTAACTTTCTCCCTGGCCTAACCTTTTCCCTTTGCCTAACCTCTTCCTGCGGCCTAACCTTTTCCCCTGGCCTACCTTTTCTCTTGGCCTAAGCTTTTCCCCAGTCCCAATGTTTTCCCCCAGCCTAACGTTTTCCCTAGTCTATTCTTTCCCCTAGGCTAACCTTTTCCCCTAGCCTAACCTTTTCCCCTAGCCTTACCATTTTCCCAGGCTTAGCCTTTTATCTTAGCCTAACAATTTTCCCTGGCCTCTTTCCCCGAGCCTAAAGATTTTCCCTAACCTAATATTTACACCAAGCCCAACTGTCTCCCTGGTCTAAACCATTTCCCCTGGCCTAGGTTTTTCCCTGTACTAAGCTTTTCTCCTGGCCTAACTTTGTCCCCTTTCCTAACCTCTTCCTGAAGCCTAAACCTTTCCCCTGGCCTACCCTTTTCCCCTGGCCATACTTTTTTGCCTACCGTGACTCTTTCACCTGGCCTTATGTTTTCCCCTTGGCAAACCTTTTGCCTAGCCTAATCTTTCCCCTAGCCTAACCATTTCCCCTCGCTTAACCTTCCCCCCTGGTCTAACCTTCTCCCCTAGACAAAACTTTTCTCCTTGCCTAACCTTTTCCCTGAGCATAACGTTTTCCCCAAGCCTGGCCCTTTCGCCTAGCCTTAGCTATTCCCCTGGCCTAACTTTCTCCCTGGCCTAACCGTTTCCCCTACCCTAACCTTTTCACCTAGCCTAAACTTTTCTCCTAGCCTAAATTTTTTGCCTAGGCTAATGGTTTCCCTTAGCCTTATTTTTCCGATAGCTTAACGTCTTCCCCTGGCCTAACCTTGTGCCCTGGCCGAAACCTTTCCCCGGGCCTAACGTTTCCCCATAGTCTAATCTTTTCCCTAGTCCACCCTTTCCCCTAGCCTAACTTTTCACCTAGTCTAATTTTTGCCCTAGCCTAACCCTTTCCCCTAGCCTTATCTTTCTCGAAGGTTCAGCCTTTTCCACTAAGCTAACGTTGAAAAGCCTAAATCTTTCCCCTTCTGTAACCTTTTCCCCTAACCTCACCTTTTTCCCAGGCTTAGCATTTTCCCCTAGCATAACGTCTTCCCCCTGCCTACCTTTTTCCCCTGGCCTAACTGGTCCCTGGCCTAACGTTTTCCCCTGGCCTAGCTTTTCCCATAGCCTAACCTTTTCACCTAGCCAAACCTTTTCCGCTACCACAACCTTCTCACCTGGCCTAATGTTTTCCCGTTGCCAAACCTTTTGCCCAACCTAATCGTTCCCCTAGCCTATTTTCCCCTTGCCTAATCTTTTCCCCTGGTCTGGCCTAACCTTTTCCCCATGCCTGACCTTTTAACTCAACCTGATCATTTACTATAGCCTAAGCTTTTTCCCAGGGCAAAATCTTATCCTAACCATCCCCTCTTTTCCCCAAGCTTCAGCTAATTCCCTTAACCTACCCTTTACTCCTAGCCTAACCTTTCCTAGAGACTAACATTTTCTCCTGGTCAAACCTTTTCCCATACATTAACCTTTATCCTGCCTTAAGCTTTTCCCCTTGTCTAACCTTTTTGCATAGCCTAGCCTTTTTCATCTAGCCTTTTTCCACTATCCTTAATTTTTCTCCTATTCCAATCTTTTCCCCTAGCCCAACAATTTCTGCAAACCTAACACGTTCTCCTAACCTAACCTTTTCCCCTAACCTAATCTTTAAACATTGCCTAGTCTTTTCCTGTAGCCTACCTGTTGCCCATGCCTAACCTTTCCTATAGCATAAACATTTCTCCTAGCCTAACATTTCCTTTAACCTATTTCCCATAGTCTCACCGTTTTCCCTTAGCCTAACCATTTCCCCTAGTTTAATTCTATTCCCAGTCTTAAACTTTTCCCCAAAACCTGACCCTTCCCAGTAACCTTAGCTTTTCGCCTGGCCTAACATTTTCTCCTGGCCTAACCTTCTCCCCTGGCCTAGTCATTTCCCCTATCACAACCTTTTCACTGATAAACTTTTCCCATGGTCTTACCTCTCCCACTGGCTTAACCTATTCCCATGGCCTAACGTTTTCCCTTAGTCTAATCCTTTTCCTGGGTTTAACCTTTTTCCCTAAAGTAACCTTTTCCTTAGGCAAATCTTTTTCCAAAAGCCGGACCTTTTCCCCTAGCCTGACCCTTTCCAGTAGCCTAAGCTTTTGCCCTGGCTTAACAGTTTCCCCTGGCCTAAAGCTTTCCACTGGCCTAACCGTTTCCCCCAGCCTGACATTGGCCCCTACCATAACCTTTTCCCCTAGCATAACCTTTTCCCGGGCTTAAAGTTTTCCCCACCCTAACCATTTCCCCTGGCCTAAGCTTTTCCTTTTCTTAACCTTTTCCCCTGGCCTAAGCTTTTTCCTGGTTTAAACGTTTCCCTGCTGTAATGTTTTCCCATTGCCTAACCTTTCCTCTAACCCAACTATTTCCCACAGCATAACCTTTTCCCCTAGCCTAATCATTTCCACCATCATAACTTTTTCACTGATGACATTTTCCCATGGTCTGATCTTTTCCCCTGGCTTACCCTTTCCCCATGGTCTAACCGTATCCCTTAGTCTAACCTTTTCCCTAGCTTAATCTTTTTCCCCAGAGTACCCTTTTCCTTACCTTAACCTTTTCCCCTAGCCTCACCCTTCCCAGTATCCTACGCTTTAACCCTTGCACTGATAACCGTTTCTCATGGCCTGACCTTTTTGCCTGGCCTAAGCTTTTTTCACTCCTAACATTTTCCCCAGGCCAAACCTCTTCCCCTGGCCTATGCTTTGTCACTAGCATAACCTTTTCCCTGACTTAAACTCATCCCCTGGCCTAACCTTGTCCCCTGGACTAACCTTTTCCCCTGGCCTCAGCTTTTCCCTGGCTCAAACTTTTCCCTTGCCAGTTTCTTCCCCTGGCCTAAGATTGCCCATCATGTAATCTTTTCCTCTGGCCTAACCTTTTCCTCTGGCCTAACCTTTTCCCCTAGCCTAACCTTTCCTCTAGAGTAATTTTCCCTTAGCCTAACATTTTCTCCGTGCCTAACTGTTTCCCCTTGTCCAACCTTTTCCCTGAGCCTAACATTTTCCCTCACCCTAACGTTTTTCCCTAGCCTTTCCCTTTCCCTTGGCCTACCCCTCTCAAAGGAAAGGCTAAGGGGACCAAAATGGAAACATGAGGGTTCAGGGCCAAGCCTGGAAGGCAAAGGCTTAGGGGCCAAAACTGGAATTAGAAGTGTTCAGGGCCAGGCCTGGAAAGCAAAGGGTAGGGACCAAAACTGGAAAGAGAAGGGTTCTGGGCCTAGCCTGTAAGGCAAAGTGATGGGGGTGGGGTGGGGGATTAGGCTTGTAAGGCATGCCCTGGGGGGACAAAACTGAAACGAGTAGGGTTTGGGGTCCAGGCCTGGAAGGCAAAGGCTGGGGGAGGGGTGGCAAAACTGGAAAGAGAAGGGTTCAGGGCCAGACAGGGAAGCCAAAGGCGGGTGGCGGGGGGGAGCATAACTGGAACGAGAAGGGTTTGGAACCCTGCCTGGAAAGCATTGGCTGGGGAGGGGGGCAAAACTAGAAAGAGAGGGGTTCATGGTCAAGCCTTGAAGGCATAGGCTGGGGAGCCAAAACAGGAAAGCTAAGCGTTCCAGGGTAGGCCTGGCAAGCAAATGCTGGGGGTCCAAAACTGGATAGAGAAGGGATCGGAGCCAGGCCTGCAAGGCAAAGGCCGGGGTGACAAAACCGGAGTGAAAGGGGTCTCAGTAGTGACAAAACCGGAGTGAGAGGGGTCTCGGTACAGGTCTAGTAGGCAAAACCTGCTGGGACAAAACTGAAACGAGAAAGGTTGAGGACCAAGCCTGGAAGACATAGGCTGGGGGACCAAACCTGAATGAGTCGGGTTTAGGACAGGCTTGTAATGCAAAGGCTAGGTGCAAAAACTGGAAAGAGAAGTGTTCAGGGCCAGGACTGGAAGGTACAACCTCTGGCACCACAACTGGAAATAGAAGAGTTTGGAGCCAGGCCTGGAAGGGTAAGGCTGGGAGGCCAAAGCTGGAACAAGAACGGTTCAGTGCCAGGGCTTGAAGGAAAGGTTGGGGGGCCCAAGTCTGGAAGACAAAGGCTGGTTGGCCAAAAGTGCAATGAGAAGGATTCGAGGCCAGACATGTCAGGCAAAGGCTGGAAGACCAGGTCTGGAAAGCAACGGCTGGGGCGCCAAAACTGGAAAGAGAAGGGTTCTGGGTCAGGTCTGGAAAGCAAATGCTGGGGGGTTCAAAACTGGATAGAGAAGGGATCGGAGCCAATCCTGGAAGGCACAGGCTGGGGGACAAAACTGGAATGACAGGGGTCTGAAGAGAGGCCTAGTAGGCAAAGCTTGTCGGGGGGGTGTGGGGCAAAACTGAATCGAGAAGTATTCGGGGCCACTCTTGGAAGGCAAAGGCTGGGGGGCTAAAATTGGAAAGAGAAGTGTTGGGGGTCAGGTCTTGAAAGGCTGAGGCTGGCGGTGGGGCGGGTGAAAGGGGGGCGGGCCGAAACTGGAATGGAAACATGTTGGGGCCAGACCTGGAAGGGAAAGGTGAGGGGGTGATGAGAAACTAGAAAAAGAAGGGTTCAGGGCCAGGCCTGGAAGGAAAAGGCTGGAGGCGAAAACTAGAATGAGAAGGTTTCCGGACCAAGACTGGAAGAGAAAGGCTGGGGGCCAAAAGTGGAAGGTGAAGGGTATGGGGATAGGTCTGGAAGGCATAGGCTGGGGGACCATAATGGGAACCAGATGGGTTCAGAGTCATGCCTGGAAGGCAAAGGGAGTGGGGCCAATCCTGGAACACGAAGTGTTCAGGACAAGGCCTGTCAGGCAAAGGCAGGGTGAATCAGGTCTGGAAGGAAAAGGCTGGGGGAGGCAGCAATCCTGGAACACAGTGTTCAGAGCAAGGTTTGAAAGGCAAGGTTTGGGGGGTAACGCCTAGAAGACAAAGGCTAGATGGCCAAAACCGGAAAGTGAAAAGTTCAAGGCCAGGCCTATAAGGCAAATGCTGGGGGACCAAAACTGGACAGAGAAGGGTTTGGGGCCAGGTGTGGAAGGCAAAGGCTGGGGGCCCAAATCTGGAAAGAGTAAGGTTCAGGGCCATGTTTGAAGTGTTGCGGGGGCCAACACTTTCCCCTAACAAAACTATTTCTCATCACCTAACTTCTTCCTCTTACCTAAAATTTTTCCAGTAACCTCACCATTGCCCCTAGCCTAATGCTTTCCCTTAGCCTAACCTTTCCCCTAGCCTAACCTTTTCCCCTGGCCTAACGTTTTCACATAAACTTACCTTTTTCCTTGGCCCTAACTTTTGCCCTGGTCTGAGGTTTTCACCCAGCCAAACCTTTCCCCTCACATAACCTTTTCTTAGGATTAAACCTTTCCCCTGGCTTAACCTTTGTCCCTGGCCTAAACTTTTCTCCTGTCCTAAGCTTTTCCCTGGCTTAAACCTTTCCCCTGTGCTAACCATTTCCCCAAGCCTAACCTTTCCTCTTGCCTAACCTTTTCCCTGAGCTTAACGTTTTCCCCTGGCCTTTCCTTTTCCCCTAGCCTTACCTTTTCCTCCAGCCTAACCTTTTCCCAAAGCCTAACTTTCTCCCTAGGCTAATTTTTTCTCTTGGCCTAACCTCTTCCCCTGACCTACCATTTTTCCATGGCCTATGCTTTTCCCCTATCCTAATGTTTCCCCCAGCCTAACCTAACCCTGAAAAGCCTCACTCTTTCCCCTTGCGTAAGCTTTTCCCCTAGCCTCACCTTTTTCCAAGGCTTAGCATTTTCCCCTAGCATAACATCTTCCCCCTGCCTAACCTATTCCCCTAGCCTAACTGATCCGTGGCCTAACGTTTTCCCTTGGCCTAGCATTTTCCATAGCCTAACCTTTTCCCGTAGCCATACCTTTTCCCCTACCACAACCTTCTCCCCTGGCCTAATGTTTCCCCTTGCCAAACCTTTTGCCCAACCTAATCTTTCCCCTAGCCTATTTTCCCCTTGCCTAATCTTTTCTCCTGGTCTAACCTTTTCCCCTAGCCTAACCCTTTCCCCATGCCTCACTTTTTAACTCAGCCAGACGATTTACCATAGCCTAAACTTTTTCCCAGGGCAAAACTTTGTCCTAACCTTTCCCTCTTTTCCACAAGCCTCAGCTAATTCCCCTAACGTAAACTTTACTCCTACCCTAACCTTTTCTAGAGACTAACCTCTTCTCCTGGTCAAACCTTTTCCCATACAGTAACCTTTACCCTGCCTTAAGCTTTTCCCTTTGTCTAACCTTTTTGCATAGCCTAGCCTGTTTCATTTAGCCTGTTTCCACTATCCTTAATTTTTCGGCTATTCCAATCTTTTCCCTCAGCCCAACATTTCTGCAAACCTAAAACTTTCTCCTAACCTAACCTTTTCCCCTAACCCAATCTTTAAACATTGCCTAGCCTTTTCCTATAGCCTACCTTTTGCCCATGCCTAACCTTTCCCATAGCCTAAACATTTCTCCTAGCCTAACCTTTCCTTTAACCTATTTCCCATAGTCTCCCCTTTTCCCCTAGCCTAACCATTTCCCCTAGCTTAATTCTTTTCCCAGTCTTAAACCTTTCCCCAAAGCCTGACGCTTCCCAATAGCCTAAGCTTTTCCCCTGCCCTAACTTTCTCTCCTGGCCTAACCTTCTCCCCTGGCCTAATCATTTCCCCTATCATAACCTTTTCACTGATAACCTTTTCCCATGGTCTTACCATTTCTCCTGGCTTAACCTTTTCCCAAGGCCTAACCTTTTCCCTCAGCCTAATCCTTTTTCTGTTTTAACATTTTTTCCTAAAGTAACCTATTCCTTAGCCTAACCTTTTCCCAAAAGCCTGACCTTTCCCCCTAGCCTGACCCTTTCCAGTAGCCTAAGCTTTTCCCCTGGCTTTACACTTTCCCCTGGCCTAAAGCTTTCCACTGGCCTAACTGTTTCCCCCAGCTTAACATTGGCCCCTACCATCACCTTTTCCCCTAGCAGAACCTGTTCCCAGGCTTAAACATTTCCCCTGGGCTAACCGTTTCCCCTGGCCTAAGCTTTTCCTTCACTTAACCTTTTCCCCTGGCCTAAGCTTTTTCCTGGTTTAAACATTTCCCTGCTGTAATGTTTTCCCCTTGCCTAACCTTGCCCCTAACCCAACTATTTCCCAGAGTCTAACCTTTTCCCCTAGCCTAATCATTTCCCCCATAATAACCTTTTCACTGATAACTTTTTCCCATGGTCTGATGTTTTCCCCTGGCTTACCATTTTCCCATGGCCTAACCATATCCCTTAGCCTAACCTTTTCCCCTAGCTTAACCTTTTTCCCCAGAGTAACCTTTTCCTTACCTTAACCTTTTCCCCTACCCTGACCCTTTCCATTAGCCTACGCTTTTGCCCTAGATTAACCATTTCCCCTGACCTAACGTTTTCCTCTGGCGATCCTTTCCCTATATCAAAACCTTTCTCCTGGCCTAAACTTTTCTCTTAGCCTCGGGTAATTTCCCTAACCTAAGATTTACTCCAAATATAACCTTTCCTAGAGTTTAACCTTTTCCCTAGCCGAACCTTTTCCCCTGGCCAAACCTTTTCCCCGACAGTTACTTTTACCAGGGGTTAAACCTTTCCCCATGTCTAACCTTTTCCCTTAGCTTAGCCTGTTCTCCTATCCTAACTTTTTCCCTTAGCCTTAACGTCCCCCATCCTAACCTTTCCCGCTAGCACAACCTTTCCACTAGTCTAATGCCTTTTTGTAAGCTAAGATTTTCCCCAGACCTAATCTTTAAACGTTGCCTAACTTTTTTCCTTAGTCTAACTTTTGCCCATGCCTAAACTTTCTCCTATCCTATCTATTGCCCATAGCCGAACCTTTCATCCTAGCCTAGCCATTTCTTTAGCTTAACCTTTTTCCTGGTCTTAAACTTTTCCCCAAAACCTGACCTTTTCCCTTAGACTCATCTTTCCTCGAACTTAACCATTTCCTATTGCCTAACCTTTTCCCCAGCCAAATCATTTACCCAGGCATAACCCTTTCACTGATAACCTTTTCCCGTGGCCTGCCCTTTTTGCCTGGCCTAAGCTTTTTCCTCTCCTAACTTTTTCCCCAGGCCCAGCCTATTCCCCTGGCCTACGTTTTTTCACTAGCATAACCTTTTCCCTTGACTTAAACTCATCCCCTGGCCTAACCCTGTCCCCCGGACTAACCTTTTCCCCTGTCCTCAGCTTTTCCCTGGCTCAATCTTTTCCCTTGCCATTTTTCCCCCCGTTCTAAGATTTCCCATCATGTAATTTCTTCCTCTGGCCTAACCTTCTCCTCTGGCCTAACCTTTTCCCCTTGCCTAACCTTTCCCCTAGTCTAACGTTCCCCTTAGCCTAACATTTTCTCCTTGCCTAACCATTTCCCCTTGTCCAACCTTTTCCCTGAGCCTTACATTTTCCCTGACCCTAACGTTCTTCCCTAGCCTTTCCATTTCCCTTGGCCTAACTCTCACAAAGGCTAAGGGGGACCAAAATGGAAACAGAAGGGTTCAGGGCCAAGTCTGGAAGGCGAAGGTTCAGGGGCCAAAATTGGAATTAGAAGTGTCCAGGGCCAGGCCTGGAAAGCAAAGGGTGGGGACCAAACAGGAAAGAGAAGGGTTCTGGGAAAGAGAAGGGTTCTGGGCCTAGCCTGGAAGGCAAAGCGATGGGGGGGGATTAGGCCTGTAAGGCAAGCCCTGGGGTAACAAAACTGAAACGAGAAGGGTTTGGGGTCCAGGCCTGGAAGGCATAAGCTGGGGGGGTGTCAAAACTGGAAGGAGAAGGGTTCAGGACCAAAACTGGAAGGCAAAGGCTGGGGGCAAAAACTAGAAGGAGAAGGGTACGGGGCTAGGTCTGGAAGGCATAGTCTGGGGGAGGGAGCAATCCTGGAACACAGTGTTCAGAACAAGGCCTGGAAGGCAAGGTTTGGAGGGTCAGGCCTAGAATACAAAGGCTAGGGGGCCAAAACTGGAACGAGAAAGGTCCAAGGCCAGGTCTATAAGGCAAATGTTGGGGCACCAAAACTAGATAGATAAGGGTTTGGGGCCAGGTATGGAAGGCAAAAGCTGGGGGGTCAAATCTGGAAAGAGTAAGCTTCAGGGCCATGTTTGAAGACAAAGGCTGGGGGGCCCAACACTTTCCCCTAAAATAACCATTTCCCATCACCTAACCTTTTCCTCTTACCTAAAATTTTTCCAGTAACCTCACCTTTTCCCCTAGCCTAATGCTTTCCCTTAGCTTAACCTTTCCGCTAGCCTAACCTTTCCCCTAGCATAACCTTTTCCCCTGGCCTAACTTTCTCACATAGACTTACCGTTTTCCTTGGTCCTAACTTTTTCCCTGGTTTGAGGTTTTCACCTAGCCAAACCTTTCCCCTCACATAATCTTTTCTTAGTATTGAACCTTTCCCCTGGCTTAAACGTTTTTCTCTGGCCTAAACCTTTCTCATGTCCTAAGCTTTTCCCTGGCTTAAAACTTGGGGGCCAGGTCTGGAAAGGCTAAGGGTGCCCGTTGCGGGGGGCGGGCGAGCAAGGAAAGGGAAAGGTCGGGGGGTGAGGAGAAACTGGAAAGAGTAGGGTACAGGGCCAGGCCTAGAAGGCAAAGGCTGGGGGCCAAAACTAGAATGAGAAGGGTACGGGGCTAGGTCTGGAAGGCATAGACTGGGGAACCATAATCGGAACGAAAATGGGTTATGGGGCTTTTCCCATGGCCTAAGCTTTTTCACCCAACCTTTCTCCACGATCCTTAATTTTTCCCCTATTCCAATCTTTTCCCCCAGCCCAACTTTTCTGCAAATCTAACACTTTCTCCTAACCTAACCTTTTCCCCTAACCTAATCTTCAAACATTGCCTAGCCTTTTCCTGTAGCCTCACCTTTGCCCATGCCTAACCTTTCCCATAGCCTAAACATTTCTCCTAGCCTAACCTTTCCTTAAACCTATTTCCCATAGTCTCACCTTTTACCTTAGCCTAAGGATTTCCCCTAGCTTAATTCTTTTCCCTGTCTTTAACTTTTCCCCAAAGCCTGACCCTTCCCAGTAGCCTAAGCTTTTCCCCTGGCCTAACGTTCTACCCTGGCCTAATCATTTCCCCTATCATAACCTTTTCACAGATAACCTTTTCCCATGGCCTAACCTTTTCCTTTATACTAATCTTTTTCCTAGTTTAACCTTTTTCCCTAAAGTAACCTTTTCCTTTGCCAAACCTTTAAGCAAAAGCCTGACCTTTTCCCCTAGCCTGACCCTTTCCAGTAGCCTAAGCTTTTCCCCTGACTTAACAGTTTCCCCTGGCCTAAAGCTTTCCACTGGCCTAGGCGTTTCCCCGAGCCTAACATTGGCCCCTACCATAACCTTTTCCCCTAGCAGAACCTTTTCCCAGGCTTACACCTATCCCCGGGCCTAACCTTTTCCCCTGGCCTAAGCTTTTCCTTCTCTTAACCTTTTCCCCTGGCCTAAGATTTTTCCTCCTTTAAACATTTCCCTGCTGTAATGTTTTCCCCTTGCCTAACCTTTCACCTAACCCAACTATTTCCCACAGCCTAACCTTTTCCCCTGGCCTAATCATTTCCCCCATCATAACCTTTGCACTGATAACCTTTTCCCATGGTCTGATCTTTTCCCCTGGCTTACCCTTTTCCCATGGCCTAACCATATCCCTTAGCCTAACCTTTTCCCCTAGCTTAACATTTTTCCCCAGAGTAACCTTTTCCTTACCTTAACCTTTTCCCCTAGCCTGACCCTTTCCAGTAGCCTACGCTTTTGCCCTGGATTAACCTTTTCTCCTGGCCTAACGTTATCCTCTGGCTAACCTTTCCCCATGGCAAACATTTTCCCCTGGCCTACCCTTTACTCCTAGCCTTAGCTATTCCCCTAACCTAACCTTTACTCCAAGCATTACCTTTCCTAGAATCTAACATTTTCTCCTAGCCTAACCCTTAACCCGACAGTTACTTTTACCCCGGGTTAAACGTTTCCCCATGCCTAACCTTTTGCCCTAGCCTAGCCTGTTTTCCTAGCCTAACTTTTTTCCCTTAGCCTTAACTTTTCCCCCATTCTAACCATTCCCGCTAATAATAATAATGATAATAATGTTGGTATTTGTTAAGCGCTTACTATGTGCCGAGCACTGTTCTAAGCGCTGGGGTAGACATAGGGGAATCAGGTTGTCCCACGTGGGGCTCATAGTCTTAATCCCGATTTTACAGATGAGGGAACGGAGGCACAGAGAAGTTAAGTGACTTGCCCACAGTCACATAGCCGACAAGTGGCAGAGCTAGGATTCGAACTCATGAGCCCTGACGTGACTTGCCCACAGTCACACAGCCGACAAGTGGCAGAGCTGGGATTCGAACTCATGAGCCCTGACTCCAAAGCCCGTGCTCTTTCCACTGAGCCACGCTGCTTCTCTAATAATAATAATAATGTCGGTATTTGTTAAGCGCTTACTATGTGCCGAGCACTGTTCTAAGCGCTGGGGTGGACACAGGGGAATCAGGTTGTCCCACGTGGGGCTCACAGTCTTAATCCCCATTTTACAGATGAGGTAACTGAGGCACCGAGAAGTTAAGTGACTTGCCCAAAGTCACACAGCTGACAAATGGCCGAGCTGGGATTTGACCCCGTGACCTCTGACTCCAAAGCCCGTGCTCTTTCCACAGAGCCTTGCTGCTTCTCTGATAACCTTTCCAATAGTCTAACGCTTTTTTTCTAACCTAAGCTTTTCCCCAGACCTAATCTTTAAACGTTGCCTAGCTTGTTTACTTAGTCTAACTTTTGCCCTTGCTTAACCTTTCCCCTATCCTAACCATTGCCTATAGCCTAACCTTTCACCCTAGCCTAGCCACTTCCTTTTGCTTAACCTTTTTCCTGGTCTTAACCTTTTTGCCAAAGCCTGACCTTTTCCCCTCGTCTCATCTTTTCTCGAATTTAACCATTTCCCATTGCCTAACGTTTTCCCCAGGCTAATCATTTCCCCTACCATAACCCTTGCACTGATAAACTTTTCCCGTGGCCTGACCTTTTCGCCTGGCCTAAGCATTTTCCTCTCCTAACATTTCCCCTATGTTTTTCCATTAGCATAAACTTTTCCCTGACTTAAACCCATCCCCTGGCCTAACCTTGTCCCCTTGACTAACCTTTTCCCCTGGCCTCAGCTTTTCCCTGGCTGAAACTTTTCCCTTGCCAGGTTTTTCCCCTGGCCTAAGATTTCCCATCATGTAATCTCTTTCTCTGGCTTAACCTTTTCCTCTGGCCTAATCTTTTCCACTAGCCTAACCTTTCCGCTAGACTAACCTTTCCCTTAGCCTAACATTTTCTCCTTGCCTAACCTTTTCCCCTTGTCCAACCTTGTCCCTAAGCCTAACATTTTCCCTGACCCTAAGGTTTTTTCCTTAGCCTTTTCATTTCCCTTGGCCTAACTCACTGAAAGGAAAGGCTAAGGGGGACCAAAATGGAAATAGAAGGGTTCAGGGCCAAGCCTGGAAGGCAAAGGCTCAGGGCCCAAAACTGGAATTAGAGGTGTTCAGGGCCAGGCCTGGAAAGCAAAGGGTGGAGACCAAAACTGGGAAGAGAAAGGTTCTGGGCGCAGCCTGGAAGGCAAGGCCATGGGGCGGGGACGGCTAGGCCTGTAAGGCAAGCCCTGAGGGGAGAAAACTGAAACGAGAAGAGTCTGCGGTCCAGGCCTGGAAGGCAAAGGCTGGGGGGTGGTGGCAAAACAGGAAGAGAAGGGTGCAGGGCCAGGCCGGGAAGGCAAAGGCTGGCGCGGGGGGGGGGGGTCAGCTAACTGGAACGAGAAGGGTTTGGAGCCCTGCCTGGAAAGCATAGGCTGGGGAGGGGGGTAAAACTAGAAAGAGAGGAGTTCATGGTCAAGCCTTGAAGGCATAGGCTGGGGAGACAAAACAGGAAAGCTAAGCGTTCCGGGGTAGGCATGGAAAGCAAATGCTGGGGGTCCAAAACTGGATAGAGAAGGGATCGGAGCCAGACCTGGAAGGCAAAGGCCGGGGTGACAAAACCGGAGTGAGAGGGGTCTGGGTACAGGTCTAGTAGGCAAAACCTGCTGGGACAAAACTGAAACGAGAAAGGTTGAGGACCAAGCCTGGAAGACATAGGCTGGGGGACCAAACCTGAATGAGACGGGTTAGGACAGGCTTGTAAAGAAAAGGCTAGGGGCAAAAAAGAGGTGTTCAGGGCCAGGACTGGAAGGTAAAACCTCCGGGACCAAAACTGGAAATAGAAGAGTTTGGAGTCAGGGCTGAAAGGGTAAGGTTGGGGGGCCAAAACTGCAACAAGAATGGTTCCATGCCAGGCCTAGAAGGAAAAGCTGTGGGGCCCAGGTCTGGAAGACAAAGGCTGGTTGGCCATAAGTGGAATGAGAAGGATTCGAGGCCAGACATGTCAGGCAAACCCTGGGGGACCAGGTCTGGAAAGCAAAGGATGGGGTGCCAAAACTGGAAAGAGACTGGAATGATAGGGGTCTGTGGACAGGCCTAGTAGGTAAAGCTTGGCGGGGGGGCAAAACTGAAACAAGAAGGACTCCAGTCACTCTTGAAAGGCAAAGGCTGGGAGGCTCAAATGGAAAAGAGAAGTGTTGGGGGTCAGGTCTGGAAAGGCTAAGGCTGGCGGGGGGCTGGGGGCAAAACTGGTTAGGGCCAGACCTGGAAGGGAATGGTTGGGGGGGGCGATGAGAAACTGGGAAGAGAAAGGTTCAGGGCCAGGCCTGGAAGGCAAAGGCCTGGGGCCTAAACTCAAAGGAGAAGGGTAGGGGCTAGTTCTGGAAGGAACAGACTGGGGGACCATAATCGGAACGAGAAGGGTTCAGAGTCATGCCTGCAAGACAAAGAAAGAGGGCCCAATCCTGGAAACAGTGTTCAGAGCAAGGCCTGGAAGTCAAGGTTTCGGGGGTCAGGCCTAGAAGACAAACACTAGGGGGCCAAAACTGGAACGAGAAAGGTTCAAGGCCAGGCCTATAAGGCAAATGCTGGAGGGCCAAAACTAGCTAGAGAAGGGTTTGAGGCCAGGTTTGGAAGGCAAAGGCTGGGGGGTTAAATCTGGAAAGAGTAAGGTTCAGAGCGAAGTTTTGAAGACAAAGGCTGGGGGGCCCAACACTTTCCCCTAACATAACCATTTCCCATCACTTAACCTTTTCCTCTTACCTAAACCTTTACCTGTAGCCTTACCTTTTCCCCTAGCCTAATGCTATCCCTTAGCCTAACCTTTCCCCTAGCCTAACCTTTTCCCCTGGCCTAGCTTTTTCACATAGCTTTACCGTTTTCCTTGGCCCTAAACTTTTCCCTGGTCTGAGGTTTTCATCTGGCCAAACCTTTCCCCTCACATAACCTTTTCTTAGGATTAAACCTTTCCCCTGGCTTTACCTTTTTCCTTGGCCTAAACCTTTCTCCTGTCATAAGCTTTTCCCTGGCTTAAACCTTTCCCCTGGGCTAACCATTTCCCCAAGCCTAACCTTTCCTCTTGCCTAACCTTTTCCCTGAGCTTAGCACTTTCCCTAACCTCACCTTTTCCCCCAGCCTAACCTTCTCCCTGGGCTAGTTTTTTTCTTGGCCCAACCTCTTACCCTGGCCTACCATTTACCCATGGCCTATGTTTGTCCCCTATCCTAATGTTTCCCCCCAGCCTAACGATTTCCCAAATGTAATCTCGCCCCGAGTTTAATCTTGCCCTTAGACTTACCTTTTCCCCTAACCTAACCTTTTCCCCTAGCCTAAACCTTTCCTTTAACCTAATGTTTTCCCTTAGTCTAAGGCATCCTTACTCTAATCTTTCCCCTAGGCTAACCTTTTCCCCTGGCCTGACCTTTTTCCCCAGCCTACCCTTTTCCCCGACCAACCCTTTGCCCCTGGCCTCAGCTTTGCCCTAGCCCAACCTTTTCCCTTTACCTAACATTTTCCCCTAGCCATGGGTTCAAATCTCGGCTCTGCCACTTGTCAGCTTGGTGACATTGTCAAGTCACTTAACTTCTCTGTGCCTCAGTTACCTCATCTGTAAAATTGGGATTAAGAGTGTGAGCCCCACGCAGGACAACCTGATTCACTAGTGTCTACCCCAGTGCTCTGCACATAGTAAGCACTTAACAAATACCAACATTATTATTTCCCCTGACATGAATATTTATGTTATCACCTTACCGAACCTTACACCAAGCTTAAACTTTCCCCTAGTTTAACCTTTTCCCCTAGCCTAACCTTGTCCCCCGGCCTAACCCTTTCCCCTAACTTAACCATTTCTCCTTGCCTAACTTTTCCCCTGGTCTCACTTTTTCCCCTACCTTAACCTTTTCCACTGACCTACTTTTTTCCCCTAGCCTACTGTTTTCTCCTAGCCTAACATTTCTCTTAGTCTACTCTTTCCCCTAGAGTAACCTTTTCCCCTAGCCTTACTATTTTACCAAGCTTAGCCTTTTTCCCTAACCTATCCTTTTCCTCCCGCCTAACTCTTAACCCTAGCTTAAACCTTTCCTCTAACCTAACATTCTCACCACGCCCAACCTTCTCCCTTCTTTAACCATTTCCGCTAGCCCAACCTTTACTCCGGATCTAAACTTCTCCCCCGGCCTAACCTTTAACCCTTGCCAAGCTTTTCCCTGGCCAAACCTTTTCCCATAGCTTAACCTTTTCCCCTAGCCATACCTTTTCCCCTAACATAACCTTTCCTTGGCCTAATGGTTTCCCATTGCCAAACCTTCCGCCTAACCTAATCTTTGCCCTAGCATAACCAGTTCCCCTTGCTTAACCTTTTCCTCTGGCCTAAGCTTTTCTTCAGCCTAACCTTTTCTCCTGGCCTAACCTTTTGCCCTAGCCTTACATTTTGCACCGGCCTAGGCTTATCCCCTGACCTAACATTTTACCCTGGTCTAAGATTTTCCCCTGGTCTGTCCTTTTCATCTCACCTAACCTTTTCTTCCTACCTAACCTTTACCTTGAGCCTCACGTTTTCCCCAAGCCTTACCTATTCCCCTTGCCTGATCTTTTCCCCTGGCCTAACTTTTTCCCCGACCTAAGCTTTTTCCTGGCTTAATCTTTTCCCCTGGTCTAACCATTTCCCCAGCCTAAACCTTTCCCCCTTGCCTAATAATTTCCCTGAGTTTAACTTTTCCCCTAGTTTAACTTTCTCCCTGGCCTAACCTTTTCCCTTAGCCTAACCTCTTCCTGTGGCCTAACCTTTTCCCCTGGCCTACCTTCTCTCTTGGCCTAGGCTTTTCCCCAATCCTAATGTTTTCCCCCAGCCTAACGTTTTCCGTAGTCTATTCTTTCCCCTAGGCTAACCTTTTCCCCTAGCCTTACCATTTTCCCAGTGTTAGCCTTTTCTCCAAGCCTAACCTTTTTCCCCTGCCTAACGCTTTCCCCAAGCCTAAAGATTTTCCCTAACCTAACATTTACAGCAGGACCAACCGTCTCCCTGGCCTAAACAATTTCCCCTGGCCTAGGTTTTTCCCTGTACAAAGCTTTTCTCCTGGCCTAACGTTGACCCCTTTCCTACCATCTTGCTGTAGCCTAAACCTTTCCCCTGGGCTAACCTTTTCCCCTGGCCATACTTTTTCTCCTACCGTAACCATTTCACTTGGCCTTATGTTTTCCCCTTGCCAAACCTTTTGCCTGGCCTAATCTTTCGCCTAGCCTAACCATTTCCCCTTGCTTAACCTTGTCCCCTCCTCTAATCCTTTCTCCAGACAAAAGCTTTCTCCTTGCCTAACCTTTTCCCTGAGCATAATGTTTGCCCCAAGCCTGACTATTTTGCCTAGCCTTAGCTATTCCCCTGGCCTAACTTTCTCCCTGGCCTAACCTTCTGCCCTAGCCTAACCTTTTCACCTAGCCTAAACTTTTCTCCTAGCCTAAATTTTTTCCCTAGGCTAATGGTTTCGCTTAGCCTAATCTTTCCCATATCCTAAAGTCTTCACCTGGCCTAACCTTGTTCTCTGGCATAAATTTTCCCCTGGCCTAACGTTTCCCAATAGTCTAATCTTTACCCTAATCCACTCTTTTCCATAGCCTACCCTTTATTCCCCTGGCCTAACGTTTCCCAGTAGTCTAATCTTTACCCTAATCCACTCTTTTCCATAGCCTACCCTTTATCCCCAGCCTAACTTTTCTCCTAGTCTAATCTTTCCCCTAGCCTAACCCTTTCCCCTAGCCTTATCTTTCTCCCAGGTTTAGCCTATTCCACTACCCTAACCTTGAAAAGCCTAACTCTTTCCCCTTGTGTAACCTTTACCCCTAGCCTCACCTTTTTCCCAGGCTTAGCATTTTCCCTGAGAATAACGTCTTCCCCCTGCCTAACATTTTCCCCTGGCCTAGCTTTTCCCATAGCCTAACCTTTTCCCCTAGCCACACCTTTTCCCCTACCACAACCTTCTCCCCTGGCCTAATGTTTTCCGCTTGCCAAATCTTTTGCCCAACCTAATCTTTCCCCTAGCCTATTTTCCCCTTACCTAATCTTTTCCCCTAGCCTAACCTTTCCTTTAACCTATTTCCTATAGTTCCACCTTTTCCCTTGGCCTAACCATTTCCCCTAGCTGAATTCTTTTCCCAGTCTTCCCAGTCCCATACAATAACCTGTACCCTGGCTTAAGCTTTTCCCCTGGTCTAACCTTTTCCCATAGCCTAGCCTTTTTCACCTAGCCTTTGTCCACTATCCTTAATGTTTCCCCTTTTCCAATCTTTTCCCCCAGCCCAACCTTTCTGCAAACCCAACACTTTCTCCTAAACTAACCTTTTCCCGTAACCTAATCTTTAAACATTGCCTAGCCTTTTCCTGTAACCTAACCTTTGCCCATGCCTAACCTTTCCCATAGCCTAAACATTTCTTCTAGCTTAATCTTTCCTTTAACCTATCTCCCATAGTCTCACCTTTGCCCTTAGCCTAACCATTTCCCCTAGCTTATTTCTTTTCACAGTCTTAAACTTTTCCCCAAAGCCTGACCCTTCCTAGTAGCCTAAGATTTTCCCCTGGCCTAACTTTTTCTTCTGGCCTAACGTTCTCCCCTGGCCTAATCATTTCCCCTATCATAACCTTTTCACTGATAACCTTTTCCCATGGTCTTACCTTTTCCCCTGGCTTAACCTTTTCCCATAGCCTAACCTTTTCCCTCAGCCTAATCCTTTTTCTGTTTTAACATTTTTCCCTAAAGTAACCTTTTCCTTAGCCTAACCTTTTCCCAAAAGCCTGACCTTTCCCCCAAGCCTGACCCTTTCCAGTAGCCTAAGCCTTTCCCCTGGCTTTACACTTTCCCCTGGCCTAAAGCTTTCCACTGGCCTAACCGTTTCCCCCAGCCTAACATTGGCCCCTACCATAACCTTTTCCCCTAGCAGAACCTGTTCCCAGGCTTAAACATTTCCCCTGGGCTAACCTTTCCCCTGGCCTAAGCTTTTCCTTCTCTTAACCTTTTCCCCTGGCCTAAGCTTTTTCCTGGTTTAAATATTTCCTTGCTGTAATGTTTTCCCCTTGCCTAACCTTTCCCCTAACCCAACTATTTCCCATAGCCTAACCTTTTCCCCTAGCCTAATCATTTCCCCCATCATACTTTTTGCACTGATAACCTTTTCCCTGGTCTGATCTTTTCCCCTGGCTTACCCCTTTCCCATGGCCTAACCATAGCCCTTAGCCTAACCTTTTCCCCTAGCTTAACCTTGTTCCCCAGAGTTACCTTTTCCTTACCTTAACCTTTTCCCCTACCCTGACCCTTTACACTAGCCTACGCTTTTGCCCTGGATTAACGTTTACCCCTGACCCAACGTTTTCCTCTGTCTAACCTTTCCCCATGTCAAAACCTTTCCCACGGCCTAACCTTTTCTCCTAGCCTCAGCTAATTCCCCTAACCTAACCTTTACTTCAAGCATAACCTTTCCTAGAGTCTAACCTTTTCTTCTACCCTAACCTTTTCCCCTGGCCAAACCTTTTCCCCGACAGTTTCTTTTACCCCATGTTAAATTTTTCCCATGCTTAACCTTTTCCCCAGCCTATCATTTTCCCCTAGCCTAGCCTGTTTTCTTAGCCTAACATTTTCCCTTAGCCTTAACTTTCCCTCCATCCCAACCTTTCCCGCTAGCACAACCTTTACAGTAGTCTAATTCTTTTTTTCTAACCTAAGCTTTTCTCCAGACCTAATCTTTAAATGTTGCCTACCTTTTTTCCTTAGTCTAACTTTTGCCCATGCCTAACCTTTCCCCTATTCTAACCATTGCCCATAGCCTAACCTTTCACCCTAGCCTAGCCATTTCCTTTAGCTTAACCTTTATCCTGCTCTTAACCTTTTTCCCAAAGCCTGACCTTTTCCCCTAGTTTTATCTTTTCTCAAAATTAACCATTTCCCATTGCCTAACCTTCTCCCCAGCCTAATCATTTCCCTAGCATAACCCTTGCACTGATAACCTTTTCCCGTGGCCTGACCTTTTTCCTGACCTAGGCCTTTTCCTCTCCTAAAATTTCCCCAACGATTTTCCACTAGCATAACCTATTCCCTGACTTAAACTCATCACCTGGCATAACCTTGTCCCCTGGACTGACCTTTTCCTCTGGCCTCAGCTCTTCTCTCGCTCAAACTTTTCCAGTGCCAGTTTCTTCCCCTGACCTAAGATCGCCCATCATGTAATCTTTTCCTCTGGCCTAACCTTTTCCTCTGGCCTAACTTTTTCCACTAGCCTAACCTTTCCCCTAGACTAACTTTTCCCTTAGCCTTACATTTTCTTCTTGCCTAACCTTTTCTCCTTGTCCAACCTTTTTTCCTGAGCCTAACCTTTTCCCTGTCCCTAACGTTTTTCCCTAGCCATTTCTGGGCCTTACCTAGCCTTTCCATTTCCCTTGGCCTCACTCTCTCAAAGGAAAGGCTAAGGCGGACCATAATGGAAACAGAAGGGTTCAGGGCCAAGGCTGGAAGGCAAAGGCTCAGGGGCCAAAACTGGAATTAGAAGTGTTCAGGGTCAGGCCTGGAAAGCAAAGGGTGGGGCCCAAAACTGGAAAGAGAAGGGTTCTGGGCCTAGCCTGGAAGGCATAGCGATGAGGGGATGGGGGCTAGGCCTGTAAGGCAAGCCCTGGGGGGACAAAACTGAAACGAGAAAGGTTTGGGGTGCAGGCCAGGAAGGCAAAGGCTGGGGGGTGGTGGCAAAACTGGAAAGAGAAGGGTTCAGGGCCAGGCCTCGAAGGCAATCCGGGCGGAGGGGAGAGTTTAAAAGTGAAATTAGAAGGGTTCGGGCTCAGGGCTGGAAGGCAAGGGCTGGTGGCGGGGGGTGGCTAACTGCAACGAGAAGGGTTTGGAAGCCTGCCTGGAAAGCATAGGCTGGGGAGGGGGGCAATAGTAGAAAGAGAGGAGTTCATGGTTAAGTCTTGAAGACAAAGGCTGGGGAGCCAAAACAGGAAAGCTAAGCGTTCCGGGGTAGGCCGGGAAAGCAAATGCTAGGGATCCAAAACTGGATCGAGAAGGGATCGGAGCCAGGTCTGGAAGGCAAAGGCCAGAGTGACAAAACCGGGGTGAGAGGGGTCTGGCTACAGGTCTAGTAGGCAAAACCTGGTGGGGCATAACTGAAACGAGAATGGTTGAGGAACAAGCCTGGAAGGCATAGGCTGGGGGAACAAACCTCAATGAGATTGGTTAAGGACAAGCTTGTAAAGCAAAGGCTATGGGCAAAAACTGGAAAGAGAAGTGTTCAGGGCCAGGACTGGAAGGTAAAACCTCTGGGACCTAAACTGGAAATAGAAGAATTTGGAGCCAGGCCTGCAAGGGTAAGGCTGGGGGGCCAAAACTGGAACAAGAACGGTTCAGTGCCAGGCCTAGAAGGAAAGGTTGGGGGTCCCAGGTCTGGAAGACAAAGGCTGGTTGACCAAAAGTGGAATGAGAAGGATTCGAGGCCAGACCTGTCAGGCAAAGGCTGAGGGACCAGGTCTGGAAATTAAAGGCTGGGGTGCCAAAACTGGATAGAGAAGGGTTCGGAGTCAGGTCTGGAAAGCAAATGCTGAGGGGGTCCAAAATTGGATAGTGAAGGAATTGGAGCCAAGCATGTAAGACACAGGCTGGGGGACAAAACTGGAATGATAGGGGTCTGAGGACCGGCCTACTAGGCAAAGCTTGGTGGGGGCAGGGCGGCAAAACTGAAACAAGAATGGTTCGGGGCCACTCTTGGAAGGCAAAGGCTGGGGGGCTAAAACTGGAAAGGGAAGTGTTCAGGGCCAGGTCTGGAAACGCTAAGGCTGGCCGGGGTGGTGGCGGGGGCAAAACTGGAAGGGGAACAGGTTGCAGCCAGACCTGGAAGGGAAAGGTCGGGGGGTGAGGAGAAACTGGAAAAAGTTTCCCCTATCCCCTATCCTAACCATTGCCTATAGCCTAAACTTTCACCCTAGCCTAGCCATTTCCTTTTGCTTAACCATTTTCCTGGTCTTAACCTTTTTGCCAAAGCCTGACCTTTTCCCCTCCTCTCATCTTTTCTCGAATTTAACCATTTCCCATTGCCTAACGTTTTCCCCAGCCTAATCATTTCCCCTAGCATAACCCTTGCACTGATAACCTTTTCCCGTGGCCTGACCTTTTCGCCTGACCTAAGCTTTTTCCTCTCCTAACATTTCCCCTATGTGGTTCCACTAGCATAACCTTTTCCCTGACTTAAACCCATCCCCTGGCCTAACCTTGTCCCCTTGACTAACCTTTTCCCCTGGACTCAGCTTTTCCCTGGCTCAAACTTTTCCCTTGCCAGTTTCTTCCCCTGGCCTAAGATTGCCCATCATGTAATCTTTTCCTCTGGCCTAACCTTTTCCTCTTTCCTAACCCTTTCCGCGAGCCTAACCTTTCCCCTAGAATAACTTTTCCCTTAGCCTAACATTTTTTCCTTGCCTAAACTTTTCCCCTTGTCCAATCTTTTCCCTGAGCCTAACATTTCCCTGACCCTAAGGTTTTTTCCCTAGCCTTTTCATTTCCCTTGGCCTAACTCACTGAAAGGAAAGGCTAAGGGGGACCAAAATGGGAACAGAAGGGTTCAGGGCCAAGCCTGGAAGGCAAAGGCTCAGGGGCCAAAACTCGAATTAGAAGTGTCCAGGGCCAGGCCTGGAAAGCAAAGGGTGGGGACCAAAACTGGAAAGAGAAGGGTTCTGGGCCTAGCCTGGAAGGCAAATCGACTGGGGGGGTGGGCGGCTAGGCCTGTAAGGCAGCCTTGGGGGGACAAAACTGAAACGAGAAGGGATTGGGGTCCAGGCCTGAAAGGCACTGGCTGGGGGGGTGTCAAAACTGGAAAGAGAAGGGTTCAGGGCCAGGCCTGCAAGGCAATCCGGGTGGGGGAGGGGACGTTAAAAGTGAAACCATAAGGGCTCCGGTCCAGGCCTGGAAGGCAAAGGCCGGGGGAGGGCATAACTGGAATGAGAAGGGTTTGGAACCCTGCCGGGAAAGCATAGGCTGGGGGACCAAACCTGAATGAGACTGGTTTAGGACAGGCTTGTAAACGAAATGCTAGGGGCAAAAACTGGAAAGAGAAGTGTTCAGGGCCAGGACTGGAAGGTAAAACCTCTGGGACCAAAACTGGAAATAGAAGAGTTTGGAGCCAGGCCTGCAAGGGTAAGGCTGGGGGGCCAAATCTGGAACCGGAACGGTTCAGTGCCAGGCCTAGAAGGAAAGGTTGGGGGCCCCAGGTCTGGAAGACAAAGGCTGGTTGGCCAAAAGTGGAATGAGAAGGATTGGAGGCCAGACCTGTCAGGCAAAGGCTGGGTGACCAGGACTGGAAAGCAAAGGTTGGGCGACAAAACTGGAAAGAGAAGGGTTCCGGGTTAGATCTGGAAAGCAAATGCTGGGGGGTCCAAAACTCGATAGAGAAGGGATCGGAGCCAAGCCTGGAAGACACAGGCTGGGGGACAGAACTGGAATGATAGGGGTCTGAAGACAGGCCTAGTAGGCGAAGCTTGGGGCGGGGGGGCAAAGTGGAAACGAGAAGGGTTCGGGGCCACTCTTGGAAGGCAAAGGGTGGGGGCTAAAACTGCAAAGACAAGTGTTCGGGTCCAGGTCTGGAAAGGCTAAGCCTGACGGGCGGTGCGAGCCGGGGAAAATCTGGAAGGGGAACAGGTTGGTGCCAGACCTGGAAGGGAAAGGTCGGGGGGTGAGGAGAAACTGGAAAGAGAAGGGTTCAGGGCCAGGCCTGGAAGGCAAGGAATGGGGACCAAAACTAGAATGAGAAGGGTTCAGGACCAAAACTGGAAGGCAAAGGCTGGGGGCCAAAACTAGAAGGAGAAGGGTACGGGGCTAGGTTTAGAAGGCATAGGCTGGGGGAGGCAGCAGTCCTGGAACACAGTGTTCAGAGCACGGCCTGGAAGGCAAAGTGTGGAGGGTCAGGCCTAGAATACAAAGGCTAGGGGGCCAAAATTGGAACGAGAAAGGTCCAAGGCCAGGCCTATAAGGCAAATGCTGGGGGACCAAAACTAGATAGATAAGGGTTTGGGGCCAGGTGTGGAAGGCAAAGGCTCGGGGGTCAAATCTGGAAAGAGTAAGGTTCAGGACCATGTTTGAAGACAATGGCTGGGGGGGCCCAACCATTTCCCCTAAAATAACCATTTGCCACCACCTAACAATTTCCCCTTACCTAAACTTTTTCCAGTAGCCTCACTTTTTCCCCAAGCCTAATGCTTTCCCTTAGCCTAACCTTTCCCCTAGCCTAACCTTTTCCCCTGGCCTAAATTTCTCACATAGCCTTACCATTTTCCTTGGCCCTAGCTTTTTCCCTGGTCTGAGGTTTTCACCAAGGGAAACCTTTCCCCTAACAGAACCTTTTCTTAGGACTAAACATTTCCCCTGGATTAATCTTTTTCCCTGGCCTAAACCTTTCTCCTGTCCTAATCTTTTCCGTGGCTTACACCTTTCCCCTGGGCTAACTTTTTACCCAAGCCTAACCTTTCCTTTGCCTAACCTTTTCCCTGAGCTTAACATTTTCCCCTAGCCTTACCTTTTCCCCAGCCTAACTTTCTCCCTGGGCTAATTTTTTCTCTTGGCCTAACCTCTTCCCCTGGCCTACCATTTTTCCATGGCCTATGCTTGTCCCCTATCCTAATTTTTCCCCCCAGCCTAACAATTTCCCAAATCTAATCTCGCCCCGAGTCTAATCTTGCCCCTAGACTTACCTTTTCCCCTAAACTAAGCTTTTCCCCTAGCCTAAACCTTTCCCTTAACCTAATGTTTTCCCTTAGTCTAAGGTATCCCTTAGTCTAATCTTTCCCCTGGCCTGACCTTTTCCCTTAATCTAACATTTTCCCCTAGCCATGGGTTCAAATCCCAGCTCTGCCACTTGTCAGCTGTGTGACTTAGGGCAAGTCACTTAACTTCTCTTTGCCTCAGTTACCTCATCTGTAAAATGGGGATTAAGACTGTGAGCCCCACGCTGGACAACCTGGTTCCCTTGTGTCTACCCCAGCGCTAAGAACGGTGCTCTGGACATACTAAGCACTTAACAGATAACAACATTATTATTTCCCCTACAATAAACCTTTCCCCTGGCCTAATGTTATCACCTTGCTGAACCTTAAACAAAGCTAAACCTTTCCCCTAGCTTAACCTTTTCCCCTAGCCTAACCTTGTCCCATGGCCTAAGCTTTTCCCCTGGCTTAACGTTTCCCCATAGTCTAATCTTTTCCCCAGTCCACCCTTTCCCCTAGCCTACCCTTTTCACCTAGCCTTATCTTTATCCCAGGTTTAGCCTATCCCACTAACCTAACCATGAAAAGCCTACCTCTTACCCCTTGCGTAACCTTTTCCCCTAGCCTCACCTTTTTCCCAAGCTTAGCATTTTCTCATAGCAGAACGTCTTCCCCCTGCCTAACTTTTTCCCCTAACCTAATTGTTCCCCAGCCTAACGTTTTGCCCTGGCTTAGCTTTACCCATAGCCTAACCTTTTTCCCTAACCAAACCTTTTCCCCTTCCACAACCTTCTCCCCTGGCCTAATATTTTCCCCTTGCCAAACCTTTTGCCCAACCTAATCTTTCCCCTAGCCTATTTTCCCCTTGCCTAATCTTTTCCCCTGGTCTAACCTTTTCCCCCAGCCTAACCTTTTCCCCATGCCTGACCTTTGATCTCAGCCTGACCATTTACCATAGCCTAAGCTTTTCCCAGGCCAAAACCTTTACCTTACCTTTCCCCATTTTCCCCAAGGCTCAGCTAATTCCCCTAACCTAACCTTTACTCCTAGCTTAACCTTTCCTAGAGACTAACCTTTTCTCCTGGTCAAACCTTTTCCCATACGATAACCTTTACCCTGGCTTAAGCTTTTCCCCTGGTCTAACCTTTTCCAATAGCCTAGCCTTTTTCACCTAGCCTTTTTCCATTATCCTCAATTTTTCCCCTATTCCAAACTTTTCCCCGAGTCCAACCTTTCTGCAAACCTAACCTTTTCCCTTAACCTAATCTTAAAACACTGCCTAACCTTTTCCAGTAGCCTAACCTTTATCCATGCCTAACCTTTCCCATAGCCTAAAAATTTCTCCTAGCCTAACCTTTCCTTTAACCTATTTCCCAAAGTGTCACCTTTTCACCTTAGCCTAACCATTTCCCCTAGCTTAATTCTTTTCCCATTTTTAAACTTTTCCCCAAAGCCTGACCCTTCCCAGTAGCCTAAGACTTTCCCCTGGCCTAACATTTTCTCCTGGCCCAAGGTTCTTCCCTGGCCAAATCATTTCCCCTATCGTAACCTTTTCACTGATAACCTTTTCCCATGGTGTTACCTATTCCCGTGGCTTAACCTTTTCCCATTGCCTAACCTTTTCCCTTAGCCTAATCTTTTTCCTAGTTTAACCTTTTTCCCAAAAGTAACCTTTTCCTTAGCCAAACCTTTTCGTAAAAGGCTGACCTTTTCCCCTAGCCTGACCCTTTCCAGTAGCCTAAGCTTTTCCCCTTGCTTAACAGTTTCTCCTGGCCTAAAGCTATCCACTGGCCTAACCGTTTCCCCCAGCCTAGCATTGGCCCCTACCATAACCTTTTCCCTTAGCAGAACCTTTTCCCAGGATTAAATTTTTCCCCTGGCCTAACCTTTTCCCTGGCCTAAGCTTTTCCTTCTCTTAACCTTTCCCCTGGCCTAAGCTTTTACCTGGTTTAAACATTTCCCTGCTGTAATGTTTTCCCCTTGCCTAACCTTTCCCCTCACCCAACAGTTTCCCATAGGCGAACCTTTTCCCATGGCCTAATCATTTCCCCCATCTTAACGTTTTCACTGATAACCTTTCCCATGGTCTGATCTTTTCCCCTGACTTGCCCTTTTCCCATGGCCTAACCATATCCCTTAGCCTAATCTTTTCCCCTAGGTTAACCTTGTTCCCTAGAGTAACCTTTTTGTTACCTTAACCTTTTCCCCTAGCCTGACCCTTTCCAGTAGCTTACACTTTTGCCCTGGATTAACGTTTTCCCCTGGCCTTAACGTTTTCCCCTGGCTAACCTTTCCCCATGTCAAACCTTTTCCCCTGGCCTAACATTTTTTGCTAGCCTCAGCTAATTCCCCTAACCTAACCTTTGCTCCAAGCATAACCTTTCCTAGAGTCTAACCTTTTCCCTAGCCTAACCTTTTCCCCTGGCCAAACCTTTTCCCGGACGGTTACTTTTACCCCGGGGTTAAACTTTTCCCCATGCCTAACCTTTTCCCCTAGCCGAACCTTTTCCCCTAGCCTAACCTGATCTCCTAGCCGAACTTTTTCCTTTAGCCTTAACTTTTCCCCCATTCTTACCTTTCCCGCTAGCACAACCTTTCCATTAATCTAATGCTTTTTTCTAACCTAAGATTTTCCCCAGACCTAATCTTTAAACGTTGCCTAGCTGTTTTCCTTAGTCTAACTTTTGCCCCTGCCTAACCTTTCCCCATCCTAACCATTGCACGTAGCCTATTCTTTCACCCTAGCCTAGCCATTTCCTTAGCTTAACCTTTTTCCTGGTCTAAACCTTTTTCCCAAAACCTGACCTTTTCCCCTAGTTTTATGTTTTCTTGAACAAAACCATTTCCCATTGCCTAACCTTCTCCCCAGGCTAATCATTTCCCCTAGCATAACCCTTGCACTGATAACCTTTTCCCCTGGCCTGACCTTCTTGTCTGGCCTAAGCTTTTCTTCTCCTAACATTTTCCCCAGGCCCAACCTATTCACCTGGCCTACTTTTTTCCACTAGCATAACCTTTTCCGTGACTTAAACTCATCCCCTGGCCTAACCTTGTCACCTGGACTAGCCTTTTCCCCTGGCCTCAGCTTTTCCCTGGCTGAAACTTTTCCCTTGCCAGGTTTTTCCCCTGGCCTAAGATTTCCCAGGGGAGGGGTGGCAAAACTGGAAAGAGAAGGGTTCAGGGCCAGACAGGGAAGCCAAAGGTGGGTGGCGGGGGGTCGGCTAACTGGAACGAGAAGGGTTTGGAGCCCTGCCTGGAAAGCATAGGCTGGGGAGGGGGGTAAAACTAGTAAGAGAGGGAGTTCATGGTCAGGCCTTGAAGGCATAGGCTGGGAGACAAAACAGGAAAGCTAAACCTTCCGGGTAGGCCTGGAAAGCAAATGCTGGGGGTCCAAAACTGGATAGAGAAGGGATCGGAGCCAGACCTGGAAGGCAAAGGCCGGGGTGACAAAACCGAAGTGAGAGGGGTCTGGGTACAGGTCTAGTAGGCAAAACCTGGTGGGGCAAAACTGAAACGAGAAAGGTTGAGGACCAAGCCTGGAAGGCATAGTCTGGGGACCAAACCTGAATGAGACGGTTTAGGACAGGCTTGTAAAGAAAAGGCTAGGGCACAAAAGAGAGGTGTTCAGGGCCAGGACTGGAAGGTAAAGCCTCTGGGAACAAAACTGGAAATTTGGAGCCAGGCATGGAAGGGTAAGGCTGGCGGGCCAAAACTGGAACAAGAACGGTTCACTGCCAGGCCTAGAAGGAAAGGTTGCGGGGCCCAGGTCTCGAAGACAAAGGCTGGTTGGCCATAAGTGGAATGAGAAGGATTCGAGGCCAGACATGTCAGTCAAAGCCTGGGGTACCAGGTCTGGAAAGCAAAGGGTGAGGTGCCAAAACTGGAAAGAGAAAGGTTAGGGGTCAGGTCTGGAAAGCAAATGCTGGGGGGTCCAAAACTGGATAGAGAAGGGATCGGAGCCAAGCCTGGAAGGCAAAGGCTGGGGGACAAAACTGGAATGATAGGGGTCTGAGGACAGGCCTAGTAGGCAGAGCTTGGCGGGGAGGCAAAACTGAAACAAGAAGGGTTCCGGTCACTCTTGAAAGGCAAAGGCTGGGAGGCTAAAACGGGAAAGAGAAGTGTTGGGGACCAGGTCTGGAAAGGCTACGGCTGGCGGGGGGCTGGGGGCAAAACTGGAAGGGGTACAGGTTAGGGCCAGACCTGGAAGGGAAAGTTCGGGGGGGCGATGAGAAACTGGGAAGAGAAAGGTTCAGGGCCAGGCCTGGAAGGCAAAGGCTGGGGCCCAAATCTAGAATGAGAAGCTTCGGGACCAAGACAGGAAGGCAAAGGCTGGGGGCCTAAACCCAAAGGAGAAGGGTAGGGGCTAGGTCTGGAAGGCATAGGCTGGGGGACCATAATCGGAACGAGAAGGGTTCAGAGTCATGCCTGGAAGGCAAAGAGAGAGGGCCCAATCCTGGAAACAGTGTTCAGAGCAAGGCCTGGAAGGCAAGGATTCCCCTGGCCTAACATTTTCTCCTGGCCCAAGGTTCTTCCCTGGCCAAATCATTTCCCCTATCGTAACCTTTTCACTGATAACCTTTTCCCATGGTGTTACCTATTCCCGTGGCTTAACCTTTTCCCATTGCCTAACCTTTTCCCTTAGCCTAATCTTTTTCCTAGTTTAACCTTTTTCCCAAAAGTAACCTTTTCCTTAGCCAAACCTTTTCGTAAAAGGCTGACCTTTTCCCCTAGCCTGACCCTTTCCAGTAGCCTAAGCTTTTCCCCTTGCTTAACAGTTTCTCCTGGCCTAAAGCTATCCACTGGCCTAACCGTTTCCCCCAGCCTAGCATTGGCCCCTACCATAACCTTTTCCCTTAGCAGAACCTTTTCCCAGGATTAAATTTTTCCCCTGGCCTAACCTTTTCCCTGGCCTAAGCTTTTCCTTCTCTTAACCTTTCCCCTGGCCTAAGCTTTTACCTGGTTTAAACATTTCCCTGCTGTAATGTTTTCCCCTTGCCTAACCTTTCCTTAGCCAAGCCTTTTCCCAAAAGGTTTGGGGGGTCAGGCCTAGAAGACAGGCTAGGGGGGCAAAACTGGAACGAGAAAGGTTCAAGGCCAGGCCTATAAGGCAAATACTCGGGGACCAAAACTAGCTAGAGAAGGGTTTGGGGCCATGTTCGCAAGGCAAAGGCTGGGGGCCAAATCTGGAAAGAGTAAGGTTCAGGGCCATGTTTGAAGACAAAGGATGGGGGGCCCAACTCTTTCCCCTAACCTAAACATTTCCCATCACTTAACCTTTTCCTCTTACCTAAACCTTTACCTGTAGCCTTACCTTTTCCCCTGGCCTAATGCAATCCCTTAGCCTAACCTTTCCCCTAGACTAACCTTTTCCCCTGGCCTAACTTTTTCACATACCTTTACGGTTTTCCGTGGCCCTAACCTTTTCCCTGGTCTGAGGTTTTCACCAGGCCAAACCTTTCCCCTCACATAACCTTTTCTTAGGATTAAACCTTTCCCCTGGCTTAACCTTTTTCCCTGGACTGAACCTTTCTCCTGTCCCAAGCTTTTCCTTGGCTTAAACCTTTCGCCTAGGCTAACTTTTTCCCCAAGCCTAACCTTTCCTCTTGCCTAACCTTTTCCCTGAGCTTAACGCTTTCCCCTAGCCTCACCTTTTCCCCAGCCTAACTTTCTCCCTGGGCTAGTTTTTTCTCTTGGCCCAACCTCTTACCCTGGCCTACCATTTTTCCATGGCCTATGCTTGTCCCCTATCCTAATGTTTCCCCCCAGCCTAACGACTTCCCAAATGTAATCTCGCTCCGAGTCTAATCTTGTCCCTAGACTTACCCCTAACCTAACCTTTTCCCCTAGCCTAAACCTTTCCGTTAACATAATGTTTTCCTTAGTCTAAGGCATCCTTAGTCTAATCTTTCCCCAGGAGAAGCAGCGTGGCTCACTGGAAAGAGCCGGGGGCTTTGGAGTCAGAGGTCATGGTTCGGACCCCGGCTCTGCCACTTGTCAGCTGTATGACTTTGGGCAAGTCACTTAACTTCCCGGTGCCTCAGTTCCCTCATCTGTCAAATGGGGATTAAGACTGTGAGCCCCACGTGGGAGAACCTGATTCCCGTGTCTACCTCAGCGCTTAGAACAGTGCTCGGCACATAGTAAGCGCTTAACAAATACCAACATTATTATTATCATTATTAACCTTTTCTGCGGGCCTGACATTTTTCCACAGCCTACTCTTTTCCCCGACCTACCCTTTGCCCCTGGCCTCAGCTTTCCCCTAGCCCAACCTTTTCCTTTACCTATCTTTTTCCCCTAGCCATGGTTCAAATCTCGGCTCTGCCACTTGTCAGCTTGGTGACTTTGGGCAAGTCACTTAACTTCTCTGTGCCTCAGTTACCTCATCTGTAAAATTGGGATTAAGAGTGTGAGCCCCACACAGGACAACCTGATTCTCGAGTGACTACCCCAGCGCTTAGAACAGTGCTCTGCACATAGTAAGCACTTAACAAATAGCAACTTTATTATTTCCCCTGCCATAAATCTTTATGTTATCACCTTGCCGAACCTTACACCAAGCTTAAACTTTCCCCTAGTTTAAACTTTTCCCCTAGTCCTTTTACCTTTTAACTTTACCTGTTCCCCTGGCCTAACCCTTTCCCTAGCTTAACCATTCAACCTTGCCTAACCTTTTGCCCTGGTCTACTCTTTCCCCTAGAGTAACCTTTTCCCCCTAGCCTTACCATTTTACCAAGCTTAGCCTTTTTCCCTAACCTATCCTTTTCCTCCCGCCTCTTTCCCCTAGCCTAAACTTTTCCTCTAACCTAACATTTACACCAAGCCCAACCTTCTCCCTTATTTAGCCATTTCCGCTAGCCTAACCTTTTCTCTGGACCTAAACCACTTTTCCCATAGCCTAGCCTTTTCACCTAGCCTTTGTCCACTATCCTTAATTTTTCATTATTCCAATCTTTTCCCCAGCCCAACCTTTCTTCAAACAGAACACTTTCTCCTAACCTAACCTTTTCCCCTAACCTAATCTTTAAACATTGCCTAGCCTTTTCCTTTAGCCTAACCTTTGCCCAAGCCTAACCTTTCCCGTAGCCTAAACATTTCTCCTAGCCTAACCTGTCCTTTAACCTATTCCCATAGTCTCACCTTTACGTTAGCCTAACCATTTCCCCTAGCTTAATTCTTTTCCCAGTCTTAAACTTTTCCCCAAAGCCTGACCCTTCCCAGTAGCCTAAGCTTTCCCCTGGCCTAACTTTTGCTACTGGCCTAACGTTCTCCCCTGGCCTAATCATTTCCCCTATCATAACCTTTTTCACTGATATCCTTTTTCCATGGTCTTACCTTTTCCCCTGGCTTAACCTTTTCCCATGGCCTAACCTTTTTCCCTTAGGCCGAATCCTTTTCCTGGTTTAACTTTTTCCCTAAAGTAACCTTTTCCTTAGCCAAGCCTTTTCCCAAAAGCCTGATCTTTCCCCCTAGCCTGACCCTTTCCAGGAGCCTACGCTTTCCCCCGGCTTAACAGTTCCCCCCTAAAGCTTTCCACTGGCCTAACAATTTCTCCCAGCCTAACATTGGCCCCTACCATACTTTTTCCCCTAGCAGAACCTTTTCCCTGGCTTAAACCTTTCCCCTGGCATAACCCTTCCCCTGTCCTAAGCTTTTTCCTGGTTTAAGCATTTCCCAGCTGTAATGTTTTCCCTTGCCTAACCTTTCCCCTAACCCAACTAGTTCCCACAGCCTAACCTTTTCTCCTGGCCTAATCATTTCCCCCATCATAACCTTTTCACTGATAACCTTTTCCCATGGCCTGATCTTTTCCCCTGGCTTACCCTTTTCCCATGGCCTAACCATATCCCTTAGCCTAACATTTTCCCCTAGCTTAACCTTGTTCCTCAGAGTAACCTTTCCTTACCTTAACCTTTTCCACTAGCCTGACCCTTTCCAGTAGCCTACGCCTTTGGCCTGGATTAACGTTTTTCCCTGGCCTAACGTTTTCCTCTGGCTAACCTTTCCCCATGTCAAAACTTTTCCCCTGACCTAACCTTTTCTCCCGGCCTAACCTTTTCTCCTAGCCTCAGTTAATTCCCCTAAACCTAACCTTTACTCCAAGCATAACCTTTCCTAGAGTCTAACCTTTTCCCCAGCCAAACCTTTCCCCTGGCCAAACCTTTTCCCCAACAGTTACTTTTAACCAGGGTTTAGCTTTTCCCCATGCCTAACCTTTTACCCTAGCCTAACCCTTTCCCCTAGCCTAGCCTGTTCTCCTAGCCTAACCTTTTCCCTTAGCCTTAACTTTTCTCCCATTCTTACCTTTCCCACTAGCACAACCTTTCCACTAGTCTAATGCTTTTTCTAACCTAAACTTTTCCCCAGACCTAATCTTTGAACGATGCCTAGCTTTTTCCTAAGTCTGACTTCTGCCCATGCCTAACCTTTCCCTTATCCTAACCATTGCCCGTAGCCTAACCTTTCACCCTAGCCTAGCCATTTCGTTTAGCTTAACCTTTTTCCTGGTCTTAACCTTTTCCCCAAAGCCTGACGTTTTCCCCTAGTCTTAACTTTCCTGAACTTAACCATTGCCCACTGCCTAACCTTTTAACCTTTTTCCCATAGTCTCACCTTTTCCCTTAGCCTAACCATTTCCCCTAGCTTAATTCTTTTCCCAGTCTTAAACCTTTCCCCAAAGCCTGACCCTTCCCAGTAGCCTAAGCTTTTCCCCTGGCCTAACTTTTTCTCCTGGCCTAACGTTCTCCCCTGGCCTAATCATTTCCCCTATCATAACCTTGTCACTGATAACCTTTTCCCATGGCCTAACCTTTTCCCTTATACTACTCTTTATCCTAGTTTAAGCTTTTTCCCTAAAGTAACCTTAAAGCTGGGGCGCCAAAACTGGAATGAGAAGGCTTCAGGGACAGCTCTGGAAAGCAAATGCTGGGGGTGTCTAACACTGCATAGAGAAAGGATCGTAGCCGAGCCTGGAAGGCACAGGCTGTATGGACAAAACTGGAATGATAGGGGTCTGAGGACAGGCCTAGTAGGTAAAGCTTGAGGGGTGGTGGGAAACTGATACGAGAAGTGTTCGGGGACACTCTTGGAAGGCAAAGGCTGGGGGGCTAAAACTGGAAAGAGAAGTGTTGGGGTCAGGTCTGGAAAGGCTAAAGATGGCAGTGGGGGCGGGCGGGGGTGGAGGTGGGGGGCGAAACTGGAAGGGAAACATGTTGGGGGCCCGACCTGGAAGGAAAGGTCGGGGGTGAGACAAACTGCAAAGAGAAGTGTTCAGGACCAGGCCTGGAAGGCAAAGACTGGAGGCCAAAAACTAGAATGAGAAGGCTTGGGACCAAGACTGGAAGGCGAAGCCCTGGGGTCCAAAACTAGAAGGAGAAGGGTACGCGGCTATGTCTGGAAGGCATAGGCTGGGGGACCATAATGAGAATGAGAAGGGTTCAGAGTCATTCCTGGAAGGCAAAGGAGAGGGGCCAATCCTGGAACACGAAGTGTTCAGGGCAAGGCCTGTCAGGCAAAGCCAGGGAGAATCAGTCTGGAAGGAAAAGGCTGGGGAGGGAGCAATCCTGGAACACCGTGTTCAGAGCAAGCCTGGAAGGCAAGGTTTGAGGGGTCAGGCCTAGAAGACTAAGGCTAGGTGGCCAAAACTGGAAGGAGAAAGGTCAGGCCAGGCCTATAAGGCAAAGCTGAGGGACCAAACTAGATAAAGTAGGGTTTGGGGCCAGGTTCTGGAAGGCAAAGGCTGAGGGGCCAAACCTGGAAAGAATAGGGTTCAGGGCCATGTTTGAAGACAAAGGCTGGGGAGCCCAACACTTTCCCCTAACATAACCATTCCCATCACCTAACCATTTCCTCTTACCTAAACTTTTTCCAGTAACCTCACCTTGCCCTTAGCCTACTGCTTTCCCTTAGCCTAACCTTTCCCCTAGCCTAACCTTTTTCCCTGGCCTAAAATTTTCACATAGCCTTACCTTTTTCCTTGCCCTAACTTTTTACCTGCTCTGAGGTTTTCACCTAGCCAAACCTTTCCCCTAAGATAACCTTTTCTTAGGATTAAACCTTTCCTCTGGCTTAACCTTTTTCCCTCGTCTAAACCTTTCTCCTGACCTAGGCTTTGCCCTGGCTGAAACCTTTCCACTGGGCTAACGTTTTCCCCTAGCCTAACCTTTCCTCTTGCCTAATCTTTTCCCTGAGTTTAACGTTTTCCCCTGGCCTTTCCTTTTCCTCTAGCATTACATTTTCCCACAGCCTAACTTTCTGTCTGGGCTAATTTTTTTCTTGGCCTAACCTCTTCCCTGGCCTAGCCATTTTTCCATAGCCTATGCTTTTCCCCTATCCTAATGTTTCCCCCAGCCTAACGTTTTTCTAAATCTAATCTTGCCCGAGTCTAATCTTGCCCCTAGACTTACCTTTTCCCCTAACCTAACTGCAAAGAGAAGTGTTCAGGGCCAGGCCTGGAAGGCAAAGACTGGAGGCCAAAACTAGAATGAGAAGGCTTGGGGACCAAGACTGGAAGGCGAGCCCTGGGGTCCAAAACTAGAAGGAGAAGGGCGGGGCTATGTCTGGAAGGCATACGCTGGGGGATCATAATGGGAACGAGAAGGGTTCAGAGTCATGCCTGGAAGGCAAAGGGAGAGGGGCCAATCCTGGATCATGAAGTGCTCAGGGCAAGGCCTGTTAGGCAAAGGTAGGGAGAATCAGGTCTGGAAGGAAAAGGCTGGGGAGGGAGAAATCCTGGAACACCATGTTCAGAGCAAGGCCTGGAACGCAACGTCTGGGGGTCAGGCTTAGAAGACAAAGGCTAGGGGCTAAACTAAAACGAGAAATGTTCAAATGCTTTCTATAAGGCAAATGCTGAAGGACCAAAACTAGATAGAGTAGGGTTTGGGGCCAGATCTGGAAGGCAAAGCTGAGGGGCCAAATCTGGAAAGAGTAAGGTTCAGGGCCATGTGTGAAGACAAAGGCTGGGGGGCCCAACACTTTCCCCTAACGTAACAATTTCCCATCACCTAACCTCTTCCTCTTACCTAAAATTTTTCCAGTAACCTCACCTTTGCCCTTAGTCTACTGCTTTCCCTTAGCCTAACCTTTCCCGAGCCTAACCTTTTCCCCTGGCTAAACATTTTCACATAGACTTAACTTTTTCCCGGCCCTAACTTTTCCCTGGTCTGAGGTTTTCACCTAGCCATAACCTTTTCTTAGGATAAAACTTTTCCCCTGGATTAAACTTTTTCCCTCGCCTAAACCTTTTCCTGTCCTAAGCTTTTCGCTGGCTGAAACCTTTCCCCTGGGCTAACGTTTTCCCCAGGGTAACCTTTCCTCTTGCCTAATCTTTTCCCTGAGCTTAACGTTTTCCCCTGGCATTTCCTTTTCCCTTAGCCTTACCTTTTCCCCCAGCCTAACTTTCTCCCTGGGCTAATTTTTTCTCTTGGCCTAACCTCTTGGCCTGGCCTACCATTTTTTGATGGGCTATGCTTTTCCCCTATGCTAATGTTTCCCCCCAGCCTAACCTTTTCCAAATCTAATCTTGCCCCGAGTCTAATCTTGCCCCTAGACATACCTTTTCCCCTAACCTAACCTTTTCCCCTAGCCTAAACCTTTCCCTTAGCCTAATGTTGTCCCTTAGTCTAAGGTATCCCTTAGTCTAATTTTTCCCGTAGGCTAACCTTTTCCCTTGGCTTAACATTTTCCTCTGGACTAACCTTTTTACCTGGCCTTACCTTTTTCCCCAGCCTACCCTTTTCCACGATCTAGCCTTTGCCCCTGGCCTAAGCTTTCCCCTAGCCTAACCTTTTTCCTTAACCTAACATTTTCCCCTAGCCATACCTTTTCCCCTACCATAAACCTTTCCCCTGGACTAATGTTTTCCCCTTGCCGAAGCTTACACCAAGCTTAAACTTTCCCCTACCTTAAACTTCACCCCTAACCTAACCTTGTCCCCTGGCCTAACCCTTTCCCCTAGCTTAACCATTTTCCCTTGCCAAACGTTTTCCGCTTGTCTAACTTTTTCCCCTACCTTAACCTTTTCCCCTGACGTACTCTTTTCCCCTAGCCTAATGTTTTCTCCTAGCCTGACATTTCCCTTAGTCTAGTCTTTCCCCTAGTGAAACCTTTTCCCCTAGCCTTACTATTTTATCACCCTTAGCCTTTTCCCCCAATTTATCCTTTTCCTCCCGCCTAACTCTTTCCCCTAGCCTAAACCTTTGCTCTAACTTAACATTTACACCAAGCCCAACCTTCTCCCTTGTTTAAACCTTTCTGCTAGCCTAACCTTTTCTCCGGATCTAAACGTCTCCCCCGGCCTAACGTTTTACCCTGGCCAATCTTTTCCCTGGACAAACTTAACATAGCTTAACCTTTTCCCCTAACCATACCTTTTCCCCTAACATAACCCTTTCCTGGCCCTAATGATTTCCCATTGCCAAACCTTCCGCCTAACCTAATCTTTGCCCTAGCATAACCATTTCCCCTTGCCTAACCTTTTCCTCTGGCCTAAGCTTTTCCCCTAGCTTAACCTTTTCCCCTGACCTAACCTTTTACCCTGGTCTAAGAGTTTCCCCTGGCCTGACCTTTCACCTCACCTAACCTTTCCTTCCTACCTAACCTTTCCTTGAGCCTCATGTTTTCCCCAAGCCTTACCTTTTCCCCTTGCTTGACTTTTTCCACTGGCCTAAATTTTTCACCGACCTAAGCTTTTTCCTGGCTTAATCTTTTCCCCACGGTCTAACCATTTCCCCTAGCCTAACCTTCCCCCTTGCCTAATCCTTTCCCTGAGCTTAACATTTCCCCTAGTCTAACTTTCTCCCTGGCCTAACCTTTTCCCTTAGCCTAACCTCTTCCTGTGGCCTAACCTTTTCCCCTGGCCTACCTTCTCTCTTGGCCTAAACCTTTCCCCAATCCCAATGTTTTCCCCCAGCCTAACGTTTTCCCGAGTCCATTCTTTCCCCTAGGCTAACCTTTTCCCCTAGCCTTACCATTTTCCCAGGCTTAGCCTTTTCTCATAGCCTAACCTTTTTCCCTGGCCAAACTCTTTCCACGAGCCGAAAGATCTTCCCTAACCTAACAGTTACACCAAGCCCAACCGTCTCCCTGGCCTAAACCATTTCCCCTGGCCTATGTTTTTCCCTGTACTAAGCTTATCTCCTGGCCTACCTTGTCCCTTTCCTAACCTCTTCCTGTAGACTAAACCTTTCCCCTGGAATAACCTTTCCCCCTGGCCATATTTCCGCCTACCATAACCGTTTCACCTGGCCTTATGTTTTCCCCTTGCCAAACCATTTGCCTAGCCTAGTCTTTCGCCTAGCCTAACCATTTCCCCTTGCTTAACCTTGTCCCTTGGTCTAATCGTTTCCCTAGACAAAACCTTTCTACTTGCCTAAACCTTTCCCTCAGCATAACGTTTTCCCCAACCCTGACCTTTTTGCCTAGCTTTAGCTATTCCCCTTGCCTTTCTCCCTGGCCTAACCTTTTCCCCTAGCCTAACTTTTTCAGCTAGCCTAAACGTTTCTCCGAGCCTAAATATTTTCCCGAAGCTAATGGTTTCCGTTAGCCTCATCTTTCCCATAGCTTAACGTCTTCCCCTGGCCTAACCTTGTACTCTGGTCTAAACCTTTCCCCGGGCCTAACGTTTCCCCATAGTCTAATCTTTTCCCTAGTCCACCCTTTCCCCTAGCCTACCCTTTTCCTCTAGCCTAACTTTTCACCTCGTCTAATTTTTGCCCTAGCCTAACCCTTTCCATAGCCTTATCTTTCGTGCAGGTTCAGCCTTTTCCACTAACCTAACATTGAAAAGCCTAAATCTTACCCCTTGCTTAACCTTTTCCCCTAGCCTCACCTTTTTCCCAGGCTTCGCATTTTCCCTAGCATAACTTATTCCCCCTACCTAACTTTTTCCCCTGGCCTAACTGTTCCCTGACCTACCGTTTTGCCCTGGCCTAGCTTTTCCCATAGCCTAACCTTTTCACCTAGCCAAACCTTTTCCACTACCTCAATTCCTCCCTGGCCTAATGTTTTCCTTGCCAAACCTTTTGCCCAACCTAATCTTTCCCCTAGCTATTTTCCCCTTGCCTAATATTTTCCGCTGGTCTAACCTTTTCCCTAGCCTAACCTTTTCCCCATGCCTGACCTTTTAACTCAGCCTGACCATTTACCATCAACTAAGCTTTTTCCCAAGGCAAAATCTATTCCTAACCTTTCCCTCTTTTCCCCAGGCCTCAGCTAATTCCCTAACCTAACCTTTACTCCTAGTTTAACCTTTCCTAGAGACTAACCTTTTTCCTGGTCAACCTTTTCCATACAATAACCTTTACCCTGCCTTAAGCTTTGCCCCTTATCTAGCCTTTTCGCATAGCCGAGCCTTTTTCATCTAGCCTTTTTCCACTATCCTTAATTTTTCTCCTATTCCAATCTTGTCCCCCAGCCCAACCTTTCTGCACACCTAACATTTTCTCCTAACCTAATCTTTTCCTAACCTAATCATTAAACACTGCCTTGTTTTTTCCTGTAGCCTACCTTTTGCCCATGCCGATCCTTTCCCATAGCCTAAACAGTTCTCCTAGCCTAACCTTTCCTTAACCTATTTTCCATAGTCTCACCTTTTCCCTTAGCCTAACCATTTCCCCTAGCTTAATTCTTTTCCCAGTCTTAAACGTTGCCCCAAAGCCTGCCCTTCCCAGTAGCCTCAGCTTTTCTCCTGGCCTAAATTTTACTCCTGGCCTAACGTTCTCCCCTGGCCCAATCATTTCCCTATCATAACCTCTTCACTGATAACCTTTTCCCATGGTCTTACTTTTTCCTTAGCCTAATCGGAACCATAACCAATAATCGGAACGAGAAGGGTCAGAGTCATGCTGGAAGGCAAGAGAGAGGGCCCAATCCTGGAAAACAGTGTTCAGAGCAACTGGAAGCAAGGATTCCCTGGCCTAATTTTCTCCTGGCCCAAGGTTCTTCCCTGGCCAATTTCCTATCGTAACCTTTTCACTGATAACCTTTTCCATGGTGTTACCTATTCCCGTGGCTTAACCTTTTCCCATTGCCTAACCTTTTCCTTAGCCTAATCTTTTTCCTAGTTTAACCTTTTTCCCAAAAGTAACCTTTTCCTTAGCCAAACCTTTTGTAAAAGGCTGACCTTTCCCTAGCCTGACCCTTTCCAGTAGCCTAAGCTTTTCCCCTTGCTTAACAGTTTCTCCTGGCCTAAAGCTATACTGGCCTAACCGTTTCCCCCAGCTCATTGGCCCCTACCATAACCTTTTCCTTAGCAGAACTTTTCCCAGGATTAAATTTTCCCTGGCCTAACCTTTTCCCTGGCCTAAGCTTTTCCTTCTCTTAACCTTTCCCCTGGCCTAAGCTTTTACCTGGTTTAAACATTTCCCTGCTGTAATGTTTTCCCCTTGCTAACTTCCTTAGCCAAGCCTTTTCCCAAAAGGTTTGGGGGGTCAGGCCTAGAAGACAGGCTAGGGGGCAAAACTGGAACGAGAAGGTTCAAGGCCAGGCCTATAAGGCAAATACTGGGGACCAAAACTAGCTAGAGAAGGGTTTGGGGCCATGTTCGCAAGGCAAAGGCTGGGGCCAAATCTGGAAAGAGTAAGGTTCAGGGCCATGTTTGAAGACAAAGGATGGGGGGCCCAATCTTTCCCTAACCTAAACATTTCCCCATACTTAACCTTTCCTCTTACCTAAACCTTTACCTGTAGCTTACCTTTTCCCTGGCCTAATGCAATCCTTAGCCTAACCTTTCCCCTAGACTAACCTTTTCCCCTGGCCTAACTTTTTCACATACTTTACGGTTTCCGTGGCCCTAACTTTTCCCTGGTCTGAGGTTTTCACCAGGCCAAACCTTTCCCCTCACATAACCTTTTCTTAGGATTAAACCTTTCCCCTGGTTAACCTTTTTCCTGGACTGAACCTTTCTCCTGTCCAAGCTTTTCCTTGGCTTAAACCTTTCGCCTAGGCTAACTTTTTCCCCAAGCCTAACCTTTCCTCTTGCCTAACCTTTTCCCTGAGCTTAACGCTTTCCCTAGCCTCACCTTTTCCCCAGCCTAACTTTCTCCTGGGCTAGTTTTTTCTCTTGGCCAACTTCTTACCTGGCCTACCATTTTCATGGCTATGCTTGTCCCCTATCCTAATGTTTCCCCCAGCCTAACGACTTCCCAATGTAATCTCGCTCCGAGTCTAATTTGTCCCTAGACTTACCCTAACCTAACCTTTTCCCTAGCCTAAACTTTCCGTTAACATAATGTTTTCCTTAGTCTAGGCATCCTTAGTCTAATCTTTCCCAGGAGAAGCAGCGTGGCTCACTGGAAAGAGCGGGGCTTTGGAGTCAGAGGTCATGGTTCGGACCCCGGCTCTGCCACTTGTCAGCTGTATGACTTTGGCAAGTCACTTAACTTCCCGGTGCCTCAGTTCCCTCATCGTCAAATGGGGATTAAGACTGTGAGCCCCACGTGGGAGAACCTGATTCCCGTGTCTCCTCAGCGCTTAGAACAGTGCTCGGCACATAGTAAGCGCTTAAAATACCAACATTATTATTATCATTATTAACCTTTTCTGCGGGCCTGACATTTTTCACAGCCTACTCTTTTCCCCGACCTACCCTTTGCCCTGGCCTCAGCTTTCCCTAGCCCAACCTTTTCCTTTACCTATCTTTTTCCCTAGCCATGGGTTCAAATCTCGGCTCTGCACTTGTCAGCTTGGTGACTTTGGGCAAGTCACTTAACTTCTCTGTGCCTCAGTTACCTCATCTGTAAAATTGGGATTAAGAGTGTGAGCCCCACACAGGACAACCTGATTCTCGAGTGACTACCCAGCGCTTAGAACAGTGCTCTGCACATAGTAAGCACTTAACAAATAAACTTTATTATTTCCCTGCCATAAATCTTTATGTTATCACCTTGCCGAACCTTACACCAAGCTTAAACTTTCCCCTAGTTTAAACTTTTCCCCTAGTCCTTTTACCTTTTAACTTTTACCTTGTCCCCTGGCCTAACCCTTTCCCCTAGCTTAACCATTCAACCTTGCCTAACCTTTTGCCCTGGTCTACTCTTTCCCCTAGAGTAACCTTTTCCCCTAGCCTTACATTTTACAAGCTTAGCCTTTTTCCCTAACCTATCCTTTTCCTCCGCGCTCTTTCCCTAGCCTAACTTTTCTAACCTAACATTTACACCAAGCCAACCTTCTCCTTATTTAGCCATTTCCGCTAGCCTAACCTTTTCTCTGGACCTAAACTTTTTCCATAGCCTAGCCTTTTTCACCTAGCCTTTGTCCACTATCCTTAATTTTTCATTATTCCAATCTTTTCCCCCAGCCAACCTTTCTTCAAACAGAACACTTTCTCCTAACCTAACCTTTTCCCCTAACCTAATCTTTAAACATTGCCTAGCCTTTTCCTTTAGCCTAACCTTTGCCCAAGCCTAACCTTTCCCGTAGCCTAAACATTTCTCCTAGCCTAACCTGTCCTTTAACCTATTTCCCATAGTCTCACCTTTTACGTTAGCCTAACCATTTCCCCTAGCTTAATTCTTTTCCCAGTCTTAAACTTTTCCCCAAAGCCTGACCCTTCCAGTAGCCTAAGCTTTTCCCTGGCCTAACTTTTGCTACTGGCCTAACGTTCTCCCTGGCCTAATCATTTCCCCTATCATAACCTTTTCACTGATATCCTTTTTCCATGGTCTTACCTTTTCCCCTGGCTTAACCTTTTCCCATGGCCTAACCTTTTCCTTAGCCGAATCCTTTTCCTGGTTTAACCTTTTTCCCTAAAGTAACCTTTTCCTTAGCCAAGCCTTTTTCCAAAGCCTGATTTTCCCCTAGCCTGACCCTTTCCAGGAGCCTACGCTTTCCCCGCTTAACAGTTTCCCCCCTAAAGCTTTCACTGGCCTAACAATTTCTCCCAGCCTAACATTGGCCCCTACCATACTTTTCCCCTAGCAGAACCTTTTCCCTGGCTTAAACCTTTCCCTGGCATAACCCTTTCCCCTGTCCTAAGCTTTTTCCTGGTTTAAGCATTTCCCAGCTGTAATGTTTTCCCCTTGCCTAACCTTTCCCCTAACCCAACTAGTTCCCACAGCCTAACCTTTTCTCCTGGCCTAATCATTTCCCCCATCATAACCTTTTCACTGATAACCTTTTCCCATGGCCTGATCTTTTCCCCTGGCTTACCCTTTTCCCATGGCCTAACCATATCCCTTAGCCTAACATTTTCCCTAGCTTAACCTTGTTCCTCAGAGTAACCTTTCCTTACCTTAACCTTTTCCACTAGCCTGACCCTTTCCAGTAGCCTACGCCTTTGGCCTGGATTAACGTTTTTCCCTGGCCTAACGTTTTCCTCTGGCTAACCTTTCCCCATGTCAAAACTTTTCCCCTGACCTAACCTTTTCTCCCGGCCTAACCTTTTCTCCTAGCCTCAGTTAATTCCCCTAACCTAACCTTTACTCCAAGCATAACCTTTCCTAGAGTCTAACCTTTTCCCCAGACCAAACCTTTTCCCTTGGCCAAACCTTTTCCCCAACAGTTACTTTTACCCAGGGTTTAGCTTTTCCCCATGCCTAACCTTTTACCTAGCCTAACCCTTTCCCCTAGCCTAGCCTGTTCTCCTAGCCTAACCTTTTCCCTTAGCCTTAACTTTTCTCCCATTCTTACCTTTCCCACTAGCACAACCTTTCCACTAGTCTAATGCTTTTTTCTAACCTAAGCTTTTCCCCAGACCTAATCTTTGAACGATGCCTAGCTTTTTTCCTAAGTCTGACTTCTGCCCATGCCTAACCTTTCCCTTATCCTAACCATTGCCCATTGCCTAACCTTTCCCCTAGCCTAGCCATTTCGTTTAGCTTAACCTTTTTCCTGGTCTTAACCTTTTCCCAAAGCCTGACGTTTTCCCCTAGTCTTAACTTTCTGGAACTTAACCATTGCCCATGCTAACCTTTTTAACCTTTTTCCCATAGTCTCACCTTTTCCTTTAGTCTAACTATTTCCCCTAGCTTAATTTTTTTCCCGGTCTTAAACCTTTCCCCAAAGCCTGACCTTTTTGCCTAGCCTTAGCTATTCCCCTGGCCTAACTTTCTCCCTGGCCTAACGTTCTCCCCTGGCCTAATCATTTCCCTATCATAACCTTGTCACTGATAACCTTTTCCCATGGCCTAACCTTTTCCCTTATACTACTCTTTATCCTAGTTTAAGCTTTTTCCCTAAAGTAACCTTAAAGCTGGGGCGCCAAAACTGGAATGAGAAGGCTTCGGGGACAGCTCTGGAAAGCAAATGCTGGGGTGTCTAACACTGCATAGAGAAGGATCGTAGCCGAGCCTGGAAGGCACAGGCTGTATGGACAAACTGGAATGATAGGGGTCTGAGGACAGGCCTAGTAGGTAAAGCTTGAGGGGTGGGGGAAACTGATACGAGAAGTGTTCGGGGACACTCTTGGAAGGCAAAGGCTGGGGGCTAAAACTGGAAAGAGAAGTGTTGGGGGTCAGGTCTGGAAAGGCTAAAGATGGCAGTGGGGGGGGCGGGGTGGAGGTGGGGGGGCGAAACTGGAAGGGAAACATGTTGGGGCCCGACCTGGAAGGGAAAGGTCGGGGGTGAAGACAAACTGCAAAGAGAAGTGTTCAGGACCAGGCCTGGAAGGCAAAGACTGGAGGCCAAAACTAGAATGAGAAGGCTTGGGGACCAAGACTGGAAGGCGAAGCCTGGGTCCAAAACTAGAAGGAGAAGGGCGCGGCTATGTCTGGAAGGCATAGGCTGGGGGACCATAATGGAATGAGAAGGGTTCAGAGTCATTCCTGGAAGGCAAAGGGAGTGGGGCCAATCCTGGAACACGAAGTGTTCAGGGCAAGGCCTGTCAGGCAAAGTAGGGAGAATCAGGTCTGGAAGGAAAAGGCTGGGGGAGGGAGAAATCCTGGAACATCATGTTCAGAGCAAGGCCTGGAAGGCAAGGTTTGAGGGGTCAGGCCTAGAAGACTAAGGCTAGGTGGCCAAAACTGGAAGGAGAAAGGTTCAAGGCCAGGCCTATAAGGCAAAGGCTGAGGGACCAAAACTAGATAAAGTAGGGTTTGGGGCCAGGTCTGGAAGGCAAAGGCTGAGGGGCCAAACCTGGAAAGAATAGGGTTCAGGGCCATGTTTGAAGACAAAGGCTGGGGAGCCCAACACTTTCCCCTAACATAACCATTTCCCATCACCTAACCATTTCCTCTTACCTAAAATTTTTCCAGTAACCTCACCTTTGCCCTTAGCCTACTGCTTTCCCTTAGCCTAACCTTTCCCCTAGCCTAACCTTTTTCCCTGGCCTAAAATTTTCACATAGCCTTACCTTTTTCCTTGGCCTAACTTTTTACCTGCTCTGAGGTTTTCACCTAGCCAAACCTTTCCCCTAAGATAACCTTTTCTTAGGATTAAACCTTTCCTCTGGCTTAACCTTTTTCCCTCGTCTAAACCTTTCTCCTGACCTAGGCTTTGCCCTGGCTGAAACCTTTCCACTGGGCTAACGTTTTCCCCTAGCCTAACCTTTCCTCTTGCCTAATCTTTTCCCTGAGTTTAACGTTTTCCCCTGGCCTTTCCTTTTCCTCTAGCATTACATTTTCCCACAGCCTAACTTTCTGTCTGGGCTAATTTTTTTCTTGGCCTAACCTCTTCCCCTGGCCTACCATTTTTCCATAGCCTATGCTTTTCCCCTATCCTAGTGTTTGCCCCCAGCCTAACGTTTTCCCAAATCTAATCTTGCCCTGAGCCTAACCTTGCCCCTCGACTTACCTTTCCCCTAACCTAACTGCAAAGAGAAGTGTTCAGGGCCAGGCCTGGAAGGCAAAGACTGGAGGCCAAAACTAGAATGAGAAGGCTTGGGGACCAAGACTGGAAGGCGAGCCCTGGGGTCCAAAACTAGAAGGAGAAGGGCACGGGGCTATGTCTGGAAGGCATACGCTGGGGGATCATAATGGGAACGAGAAGGGTTCAGAGTCATGCCTGGAAGGCAAAGGGAGAGGGGCCAATCCTGGATCATGAAGTGCTCAGGGCAAGGCCTGTTAGGCAAAGGTAGGGAGAATCAGGTCTGGAAGGAAAAGGCTGGGGGAGGGAGAAATCCTGGAACATCATGTTCAGAGCAAGGCCTGGAACGCAACGTCTGGTGGGTCAGGCTTAGAAGACAAAGGCTAGGGGGCTAAACTAAAACGAGAAATGTTCAAATGCTTTCTATAAGGCAAATGCTGAAGGACCAAAACTAGATAGAGTAGGGTTTGGGGCCAGATCTGGAAGGCAAAAGCTGAGGGGCCAAATCTGGAAAGAGTAAGGTTCAGGGCCATGTGTGAAGACAAAGGCTGGGGGGGCCCAACACTTTCCCCTAACGTAACAATTTCCCATCACCTAACCTCTTCCTCTTACCTAAAATTTTTCCAGTAACCTCACCTTTGCCCTTAGTCTACTGCTTTCCCTTAGCCTAACCTTTCCCCGAGCCTAACCTTTTCCCCTGGCTAAACATTTTCACATAGACTTAACTTTTTCCCGGCCCTAACTTTTCCCTGGTCTGAGGTTTTCACCTAGCCATAACCTTTTCTTAGGATAAAACTTTTCCCCTGGATTAAACTTTTTCCCTCGCCTAAACCTTTCTCCTGTCCTAAGCTTTTCGCTGGCTGAAACCTTTCCCCTGGGCTAACGTTTTCCCCAGGGCTAACCTTTCCTCTTGCCTAATCTTTTCCCTGAGCTTAACGTTTTCCCTGGCATTTCCTTTTCCCTTAGCCTTACCTTTTCCCCAGCCTAACTTTCTCCCTGGGCTAATTTTTTCTCTTGGCCTAACCTCTTGGCCTGGCCTACCATTTTTTGATGGGCTATGCTTTTCCCCTATGCTAATGTTTCCCCCCAGCCTAACCTTTTCCAAATCTAATCTTGCCCCGAGTCTAATCTTGCCCCTAGACATACCTTTTCCCCTAACCTAACCTTTTCCCCTAGCCTAAACCTTTCCCTTAGCCTAATGTTTTCCCTTAGTCTAAGGTATCCCTTAGTCTAATCTTTCCCGTAGGCTAACCTTTTCCCTTGGCTTAACATTTTCCTCTGGACTAACCTTTTTACCTGGCCTTACCTTTTTCCCCAGCCTACCCTTTTCCACGATCTAGCCTTTGCCCCTGGCCTAAGCTTTCCCCTAGCCTAACCTTTTTCCTTAACCTAACATTTTCCCCTAGCCATACCTTTTCCCCTACCATAAACCTTTCCCCTGGCCTAATGTTTTCCCCTTGCCGAAGCTTACACCAAGCTTAAACTTTCCCCTACCTTAAACTTTACCCCTAACCTAACCTTGTCCCCTGGCCTAACCCTTTCCCCTAGCTTAACCATTTTCCCTTGCCAAACGTTTTCCGCTTGTCTAACTTTTTCCCCTACCTTAACCTTTTCCCCTGACGTACTCTTTTCCCCTAGCCTAATGTTTTCTCCTAGCCTGACATTTCCCTTAGTCTAGTCTTTCCCCTAGTGAAACCTTTTCCCCTAGCCTTACTATTTTATCACCCTTAGCCTTTTCCCCCAATTTATCCTTTTCCCCCGCCTAACTCTTTCCCCTAGCCTAAACCTTTGCTCTAACTTAACATTTACACCAAGCCCAACCTTCTCCCTTGTTTAAACCTTTCCGCTAGCCTAACCTTTTCTCCGGATCTAAACGTCTCCCCCGGCCTAACGTTTTACCCTGGCCAATCTTTTCCCTGGACAAACTTAACATAGCTTAACCTTTCCCCTAACCATACCTTTTCCCCTAACATAACCCTTTCCTGGCCCTAATGATTTCCCATTGCCAAACCTTCCGCCTAACCTAATCTTTGCCCTAGCATAACCATTTCCCCTTGCCTAACCTTTTCCTCTGGCCTAAGCTTTTCCCCTAGCTTAACCTTTTCCCCTGACCTAACCTTTTACCCTGGTCTAAGAGTTTCCCCTGGCCTGACCTTTTCACCTCACCTAACCTTTCCTTCCTACCTAACCTTTTCCTTGAGCCTCATGTTTTCCCCAAGCCTTACCTTTTCCCCTTGCTTGACTTTTTCCACTGGCCTAACTTTTTCACCGACCTAAGCTTTTTCCTGGCTTAATCTTTTCCCCACGGTCTAACCATTTCCCCTAGCCTAACCTTTCCCCCTTGCCTAATCCTTTCCCTGAGCTTAACATTTCCCCTAGTCTAACTTTCTCCCTGGCCTAACCTTTTCCCTTAGCCTAACCTCTTCCTGTGGCAACCTTTCCCTGCTACTTTCTCTCTTGGCCTAAACCTTTCCCCAATCCCAATGTTTTCCCCCAGCCTAACGTTTTCCCTAGTCCATTCTTTCCCCTAGGCTAACCTTTTCCCCTAGCCTTACCATTTTCGCAGGCTTAGCCTTTTCTCATAGCCTAACCTTTTTCCCTGGCCAAACTCTTTCCACGAGCCGAAAGATCTTCCCTAACCTAACAGTTACACCAAGCCCAACCGTCTCCCTGGCCTAAACCATTTCCCCTGGCCTATGTTTTTCCCTGTACTAAGCTTATCTCCTGGCCTTACCTTGTCCCCTTTCCTAACCTCTTCCTGTAGACTAAACCTTTCCCCTGGAATAACCTTTCCCCCTGGCCATAATTTTCCGCCTACCATAACCGTTTCACCTGGCCTTATGTTTTCCCCTTGCCAAACCATTTGCCTAGCCTAGTCTTTCGCCTAGCCTAACCATTTCCCCTTGCTTAACCTTGTCCCTTGGTCTAATCGTTTCCCCTAGACAAAACCTTTCTACTTGCCTAAACCTTTCCCTCAGCATAACGTTTTCCCCAACCCTGACCTTTTTGCCTAGCTTTAGCTATTCCCCTTGCCTTTCTCCCTGGCCTAACCTTTTCCCCTAGCCTAACTTTTTCAGCTAGCCTCAACGTTTCTCCTAGCCTAATTTTTTTCCCGAAGCTAATGGTTTCCCTTAGCCTCATCTTTCCCATAGCTTAACGTCTTCCCCTGGCCTAACCTTGTACCCTGGCCTAAACCTTTCCCCGGACCTAACGTTTCCCCACAGTCTAATCTTTTCCCTAGTCCACCCTTTCCCCTAGCCTACCCTTTTCCTCTAGCCTAACCTTTCACCTAGTCTAATTTTTGCCCTAGCCTAACCCTTTCCCCTAGCCTTATCTTTCGTGCAGGTTCAGCCTTTTCCACTAACCTAACATTGAAAAGCCTAAATCTTACCCCTTGCTTAACCTTTTCCCCTAGCCTCACCTTTTTCCCAGGCTTAGCATTTTCCCCTAGCATAACTTATTCCCCCTACCTAACTTTTTCCCCTGGCCTAACTGTTCCCTGACCTACCGTTTTGCCCTGGCCTAGCTTTTCCCATAGCCTAACCTTTTCACCTAGCCAAACCTTTTCCGCTACCACAACCTTCTCCCCTGGCCTAATGTTTTCCCCTTGCCAAACCTTTTGCCCAACCTAATCTTTCCCCTAGCCTATTTTCCCCTTGCCTAATATTTTCCGCTGGTCTAACCTTTTCCCCTAGCCTAACCTTTTCCCCATGCCTGACCTTTTAACTCAGCCTGACCATTTACCATCAACTAAGCTTTTTCCCAAGGCAAAATCTATTCCTAACCTTTCCCTCTTTTCCCCAGGCCTCAGCTAATTCCCCTAACCTAACCTTTACTCCTAGCTTAACCTTTCCTAGAGACTAACCTTTTCTCCTGGTCAAACCTTTTCCCATACAATAACCTTTACCTGCCTTAAGCTTTTCCCCTTATCTAGCCTTTTCGCATAGCCTAGCCTTTTTCATCTAGCCTTTTTCCACTATCCTTAATTTTTCTCCTATTCCAATCTTGTCCCCCAGCCCAACCTTTCTGCACACCTAACACTTTCTCCTAACCTAACCTTTTCCCCTAACCTAATCATTAAACACTGCCTTGTCTTTTCCTGTAGCCTACCTTTTGCCCATGCCGATCCTTTCCCATAGCCTAAACAGTTCTCCTAGCCTAACCTTTCCTTTAACCTATTTTCCATAGTCTCACCTTTTCCCTTAGCCTAACCATTTCCCCTAGCTTAATTCTTTTCCCAGTCTTAAACGTTGCCCCAAAGCCTGGCCCTTCCCAGTAGCCTCAGCTTTTCTCCTGGCTTAAATTTTACTCCTGGCCTAACGTTATCCCCTGGCCCAATCATTTTCCCTATCATAACCTCTTCACTGATAACCTTTTCCCATGGTCTTACTTTTTCCCTTAGCCTAATCTTTTACCTGGATTAACATTTTTCCCTAAAGTAACCTTTTCCTTAGCCAAACCTTTTCCCAAAAGCCACACCTTTTCCCCTAGCCTGACCCTTTCCAGTAGCCTAAGCTTTTCCCCTGGCTTAACAGTTTCCCCGGGCCTAAATCTTTCCACTGGCCTAACCGTTTCCCCCAGACTAACATTGACCCCTACCGTAAACTTTTCCCCTAGCGGAACCTTTTCCCAGGTTTAAACCTTTCCCCTGGCCTAAGCCTTTCCTTCTCTTAACCTTTTCCCCTGACCTAAGCTTTTTCCTGGTTTAAACATTTCCCTGCTTTAATGTTTTCCCCTTGCCTAACCTTTCCCCTTACCCAACTATTTCCCACAGCCTAACCTTTTCCCCTGGCATAATCTTTTCCCCTATCATAACCTTTTCAATGACAACTTTTTCCCATGTTCTTACCTTTTCTCCTGGCTTAACTTTTTCCCATGGCCTAAGCTTTTCCCTTAGCCTAATCTTTTTCCTAGTTTAAACTTTTTCCCTAAAGTAACCTTTTCCTTAGCCAAACCTTTTCTCAAATGCCTGACCTTTTCCCCTAGTCTGACCCTTTCCACTAGCCTAAGCTTTCCCCCTCGCCTATCTTTTTCTCCTGGCCTAACGTTCTCCCCTGGCCTAATCATTTCCCCTATCATAGCCTTTTCACTGATAACCTTTTCCCGTGGTCTTAGCTTTAGCCCCGGCTAAACATTTTTTTCCAATGGCTTAACCTTTTCCCTTAGCCTAATCTTTATCCTAGTTTAACCCTTTTCCCGAAAGTAACCTTTTCCTTAGCCAAACCTTTTCCCAAAAGCCTGACCTTTTCCCCTAGCCTGACCCTTTCCAGTAGCCTAAGCTTTTCCCCTGGCTTAACAGTTTCCCCGGGCCTAAATCTTTCCACTGGCCTAACTGTTTCCCCCAGATTAAAATTGACCCCTACTGTAAACTTTTCCCCTAGCAGAACCTTTTCCCAGGTTTAAACCTTTCCCCTGGCCTAAGCCTTTCCTTCTCTTAACCTTTTCCCCTGACCTAAGCTTTTTCCTGGTTTAAACATTTCCCTGCTTTAATGTTTTCCCCTTGCCTAACCTTTCCCCTTACCCAACTATTTCCCACAACCTAACCTTTTCCCCTGGCCTAATCTTTTCCCCTATCATAACCTTTTCAATGACAACTTTTTCCCATATTCTTATCTTTTCTCCTGGCTTAACTTTTTCCCATGGCCTAAGCTTTTCCCTTAGCCTAATCTTTTTCCTAGTTTAAACTTTTTCCCTAAAGTAACCTTTTCCTTAGCCAAACCTTTTCTCAAATGCCTGACCTTTTCCGCTAGTCTGACCCTTTCCAGTAGCCTAAGCTTTTCCCCTCGCCTATCTTTTTCTCCTGTCCTAACGTTCTCCCCTGGCCTAATCATTTCCCCTATCATAGCCTTTTCACTGATAACCTTTTCCCGTGGTCTTAGCTTTAGCCCTGGCTAAACATTTTTTCCCATGGCTTAACCTTTTCCCTTAGCCTAATCTTTATCCTAGTTTAACCCTTTTCCCGAAAGTAACCTTTTCCTTAGCCAAACCTTTTCCCAAAAGCCACACCTTTTCCCCTAGCCTGACCCTTTCCAGTAGCCTAAGCTTTTCCCCTGGCTTAACAGTTTCCCCGA
>NC_041744.1:39283809-39351135 GCF_004115215.2 Ornithorhynchus anatinus | reverse complement strand
GGGGAAAATGTTAGGAGAGGAAAAAGCTTAGGCCAGGCCAAATGGTCAGGCCAAGGGAAAAGGTTATCAGTGAAAGTGTTATGCTAGGGGAAATGATTTGGCTGGGGAAAAGGTTAGGCAATGGGAAATGGTTAAGTTCGAGGAAAGATGAGACTAGGGGAAAAGATCAGGCTTTGGGGAAAATGTTAAGACCAGGAAAAAGTTTGAGCTAAAGGAAATGGCTAGGCTAGGGTGAAAGGTTAGGCTATGGACAATGGTTAGGATAGGGGAAAGGTTAGGCATGGGCAAAAGGTAGACTAAGGAAAAAAGCCAGGCAACGTTTAAAGATAAGGTCTGGAGAAAAGCTTAGGTTAGAAAAAAGCATTAGACTAGTGGAAAGGTTGTGCTAGCGGGAAAGGTTAGAATGGGGGAAAAGTTAAGGCTAAGGGAAAAGGTTAGGCTAGGAGAACAGGCTAGGCTGGGGCAAATGTTTATGCTAGGTGAAAAGGTTAGGCATGGGGAAAAGTTTAAGCCGGCGTAAAGGTAACTGTCGGGTTAAAGGTTAGGCTAGGGGAAAAGGTTACATTCTAGGAGAGGTAGAGTAAAGGTTTGATTAGGGCAATTAGCTGAGGCTGGGAGAAAAGGTTAGGCCAGGAGAAATGTTTTGACATGGGGAAAGGTTAGTCAGAGGAAAACGTTAGGGCAGGGGAAAACGTTAATCCAGGGCAAACGTGTAAGCTACTGGAAAGGGTCAGGATAGGGGAAAAGGTTAAGGTAAGGAAAAGGTTACTCTGGGGAAAAAGATTAAGCTAGGGAAAAGGTTCGGCTAAGGGATATGGTTAGGCCACGGGGAAAGGGTAAGCCAGGGGAAAAGATCAGACCATGGGAAAAGGTTATCAATGAAAAGGTTATGATGGTGGAAAAGATTAGGCTAGGGGAAAAGGTTATGCTGTGGGAAATAGTTGGGTTAGGGGAAAGGTTAGGCAATGGGAAAACATTACAGCAGGGAAATGTTTAAACCAGGAAAAAGATGTTGGTATTTGTTAAGCGCTTACTATGTGCCGAGCACTGTTCTAAGCGCTGGGGTAGACATAGGGGAATCAGGTTGTCCCACGTGGGGCTCACAGTCTTAGAAAGCTTAGGCCATGGTAAAAGGTTAAGAGAAGGAAAAGCTTAGGCCAGGGGAAATGGTTAGGCCGGGGAAAACTTTAAGCCTGGGAAAAGTTATGCTAGGGGAAAACGTTATGGTAATGGCCAAAGTTAGGCTGGGGGAAATGGTTAGGCCAGTGGAAAGCTTTAGGCCAGGGAAAACTGTTAAGCCAGGGCAAAAGCTTAGGCTACTGGAAAGGGTCAGGCTAGGGGAAAAGGTCAGGCTTTTGGGAAAAGGTTTTGGCTAAGGAAAAGGTTACTTTAGGGAAAAGGTTAAACCAGGAAAAGGATTAGGCTAAGAGAAAGGTTAGGCCATGGGAAAAGGTTAAGCCAGCGTGAGAGGTAAGACCATGGGAAAAGTTTATCAGTGATAAGGTTATGAAGAGGGGAAATGACTAGGCCAGGGGAGAACGTTAGGGCAGGAGAAAATGTTAGGCCAGGGGAAAGCTTAGGCTACTGGGAAGGGTCAGGCTTTGGGGAAAAGTTTAAGACTGCGAATAGAATTAAGGTAGGGGAAATGGTTAGGCTAAGGGAAAATGGTTAGACTATGTGAAATAAGTTAAAGAAAAGGTTAGGCTAGGAGAAATGTTTAGGCTATGGGAAAGGTTAGGCATGGGCAAAAGGTAGGCTACAGGAAAAGACTAGGCAATGTTTAAAGATTAGGTTAGGGGAAAAGGTTAGGTTAGGAGAAAGTGTTAGGTTTGCAGAAAGGTTGGGCTGGGGGAAAAGATTGGAATAGGAGAAAAATTAAGGATAGTGGAAAAAGGCTAGATGAAAAAGGCTAGGCTATGCAAAAAGGATAGACAAGGGGAAAAGCTTAAGGCAGGGTAAAGGTTACTGTATGGGAAAAGGTTTGACCAGGAGAAAAGGTTAGTTTCTAGGAAAGGTTAAGCTAGGAGTAAAGGTTAGGTTAGGGGAATTAGCTGATCCTTGGGGAAAAGAGGGAAAGGTTAGGACTAGATTTTGCCCTGGGAAAAAGCTAGGCTAAGGTAAATGATCAGGCTGAGTTAAAGATCAGGCATGGGGAAAGGGTTAGGCTAGGGGAAAAGGTTAGTCCAGGGGAAAAGATTAGGCAAGGGGAAAATAGGCTAGGGGAAAGATAGGTTGGGCAAAAGGTTTGGCAAGGGGATAACATTCGGCCAGGGGAGAAGGCTGTGGTAGCGGAAAAGGTTTGGCTAGGTGAAAAGGTTAAGCTATGGGAAAAGCTAGGCCAGGGGAAAACGTTAGGCCAGGGAACAGTTAGGCCAGGGGAAAAAGTTAGGCGGGGGAAGACGTTATGCTAGGGGAAAATGCTAAGCCTGGGAAAAAGGTGAGGCTAGGGGAAAAGGTTACAGAAGGGGAAAGATTTAGGCTTTTCAATGTTAGGTTAGTGGAAAAGGCTGAACCTGCGAGAAAGATAAGGCTAGGGGAAAGGGTTAGGCTAGGGCAAAAATTAGACTAGGTGAAAAGTTAGGCTTGAGGAAAAGGGTAGGCTAGGGGAAAGGGTGGACTAGGGAAAAGATTAGACTATGGGGAAACGTTAGGCCAGGGGAAAGGTTTAGGCCAGGGGACATGGTTAAGCCAGGGGAAGACGTTAAGCTATCAGAAAGATGAGGTTAAGGGAAATCATTAGCCTAGGCAAACAATTTAAGCTAGGAGAAAGGTATAGGCTAGGTGAAAGGGTTAGGCTAGGGGAAAAGGTTAGGCCAGGGAGAAAGTTAGGCCAGAGGAATAGGTAAGGCTAGGCAAAAAGTCCAGCCTTGGGGAAAACATTATGCTCAGGGAAAGGTTAGGCAAGGAGAAAAGTTTTGTCTAGGGGAAGAGATTTGACCAGGGGACAAGGTTAAGCAAGGGGAAATTGTTAGGTTAGGGGAAAGAGTAGGCTAGGCAAAAGGTTTGGCAAGGGGAAACCATAAGGCCTGGTGAAAGGGTTACGGGAGGCGAAAAAGTATGGCTGGGGAAAAGGTTAGGCCAGGGGAAAGGTTTAGGCTACAGGAAGAGGTTAGGAAAGGGGACAAGGTTAGGCCAGGAGAAAAGCTTAGTACAGGGAAAAACCTAGGCCAGGGGAGATGGTTTAGACCAGGGAGATGGTTGGGCTTGGTGTAAATGTTAGGTTAGGGAAAATCTTTAGGCTCGGGGCAAGAGTTAGGCCGGGGAAAAAGGTTAGGCTAGTAGAAAAGGCTAAGCCTGGGAAAATGGTAAGGCTAGGGGAAAAGGTTAGCCTAAGGGAAAGAATAGACTAAGGAAAACGTTAGGCTGGGGACAAACATTGGGATTGGGGAAAAGCGTAGGCCAAGAGAGAAGGTAGGCCAGGGGAAAAGGTTAGGCCACAGGAAGAGGTTAGGCTAAGGGAGAAGGTTAGGCCAGGGAGAAAGTTACACTAGGGGAAAAGTTAAGCTCAGGGAAAAGATTAGGCAAGGGGGAAAGGTTAGGCTAGGGGAAAAGGTTAGGCCAGGGAGAAAGATAGGCCAGGGGAAAATGTTAGCCTAGGGGAAAGATTGGACTAAGGGATTCCTTAGGCTAAGGGAAAGGTTTAGGCTAGGGGAAAAGGTTAGGTTAGGGGAAAAGGGTAGTCTAGGGGCAAGATTAGACTCCGGGCCAGATTAGATTTGGGAAAACGTCAGGCTGGGGGGAAACATTAGGATAGGGGAAAAGCATAGGCCATGGAAAAATGGTAGGCCAGGGGAAGAGGTTAGGCCAAGAGAAAAAATTAGCCCAGGGAGAAAGTTAGGCTGGAGGAAGAGGTAAGGCTGGGGGAAAGGGAAAGGCCAGGGGAAATCGTAAAGCTCAGGAAAAGGTTAGGCAAGAAGAAAGGTTTGGACTGGGGAAATAGCCCAGGGGAAAGGTTTAAGCCAGGGAAAAGCTTAGGACAGGAGAAAGGTTTAGGCCAGGGAAAAAGGTTAAGCCAGGGGAAAAGTTTAATCCTAAGAAAAGGTTATGTGATGGGAAAGGTTTGGCTAGGTGTAAACCTCAGAGGAGGGAAAAAGTTAGGGTCAAAGAATAAGGTAAGGCTATGTGAAAAGGTTAGGCCAGGGGAAGAGGTTAGTCTAGAGGAAAGGTTAGGCTAAGGAAAAGTATTAGGCTAGAGGAAAAGGTGAGATTACTGGAAAAAATTTTAGGTAAGAGGAAAAGGTTAGGTGATGGGAAATGGTTATGTTAGGGGAAAGTGTTGGGCCCCCAAGCCTTTGTCTTCAACCATGGCCCTGAACCGTACTCTTTCCAGATTTGGCCCCCCAGACTTTGCCTTCCAGACCTGGCCCCTAACCTTACTCTATCTAGTTTTGGTCCCCCAGCCTTTGCCTTATAGGCCTGGCCTTAAACCTTTCTCGTTCCAGTTTTGGCCCCCTAGCCTTTGTCTTCTAGGCCTGACCCCGCAAACCCTGCCTTCCAGGCCTTGCTCTGAACACTGTGTTCCAGGATTGCTCCCTCCCCCAGCCTTTTCCTTCCAGACCTAATTCTCCCTGTCTTTGCCTGACAGGCCTTGCCCTGAACACTTCGTGTTCCAGGATTGGCCCTCTCCCTTTGCCTTCCAGGGAAGGCTCGGAACCCTTCTCGTTCCCATTATGGTCCCCCAGCCTATACCTTCCAGACCTAGCCCCGTACCCTTCTCCTTCGAGTTTTGGCCCCCAGTCTTTGACTTCCAGTCTTGATCCCAAAACCTTCTTATTCTAGTTTTGGCCTCCAAGCGTTGCCATCCAGGCCTGGCCCTGAACCCTTCTCTTTCCAGTGTCTCCTCACCCCCCGACCTTTCCCTTCCAGGTCTGGCCCAAACATGTTTCCCTTCCAGTTTCGGCCCTCCTTTCCCCGCCCCCCGCCCCCACCGCCAGCCTTAGCCTGCCAAGAGCTGACCCCCAACACTTCTATTTCCAGTTTTAGCCCCCCAGCCTTTGCCTTCCTGGAGTGGCCCTGAATCCTTCTCGTTTCAGTTTTGCCCCCCCCCCCCGCCAAGCTTTGCCTACTAGGCTTGTCCTCAGACCCTTATCATTCCAGTTCTGTCCACCCAGCCTGTGCCTTCCAGGCTTGGCTACGATCCCTTCTCTATGCAGTTTTGGTGCCCCCAGCATTTGCTTTCCAGACCTGACCCTGAACCCTTCTTTTTCTAGTTTTGGCGCCCCAGCCTTTGCTTTCCAGACCTGGTCCCCCCAGGCTTTACCTGATAGGTTTGGCTAGGGGAAAATGTTAATCTAGGGTCAAGGCTAGGCCAGGGGAAAACGTTAGGCCACGGAACCGTTAGGCCAGGGGAAAAAGTTTGGCAGGGGGAAGACGTTATGCTAGGGGTAAATGCTAAGCCTGGGAAAAAGGTGAGGCTAGGGGAAAAGGTTACGCAAGGGGAAAGAGTTAGGCTTTACAAGGTTAGATTAGCGGAACACGCCAAACCCAGGAGAAAGATAAGGCTAGGGGAAAGAGTTAGGCTAGGGGAAAAATTAGACTAGGAGAAAAGATAGACGAAGGGAAAAGGGTAGGCTAGGGGAAAGGGTGGATTCGGGAAAAGATTAGACTATGGGGAAACGTAAGGCCAGGGGAAGGTTTAGGCCAGGGGACAAGGTTAGGCGAGGGGAAGACGTTAGGCTATTGGAAAGATTAGGGTAAGGGAAACGATTAGCCTAGGGAAAAAATTTAGGCTAGGAGAAAATTTTAGGCTAGGTGAAAAGGTTAGGCCAGGGAGAAAGTTAGGCCAGGCGATTAGCTAAGGCTAGGCAAAGGGTCAGGCTTGGGGAAAACGTTATGCTCAAGGGTAAAGTTTAGGCAAGGAGAAAGGTTTTGTCTAGGGGAAAAGATTAGACCAAGGGACAAGGTTAAGCACGGGGAAATGGTTAGGCTAGGTGAATGATTAGGCTAGGCAAAAGGTTTGGCAAGGGGAAAACATAAGGCCAGGTGAAACGGTTACGGTAGGGGAAAAAGTATGGCCAGGGGAAAAGGTCCTAACCTAGGGGAAAGATTTAAGCTACAGGAAGAGGTTAGGAAAGGGGACAAGGTTAGGCCAGGGTAAAAGCTTAGTTCAGGGAACAACTTAGGCCAGGGGAAATGGTTCAGGCCAGGGAGACGGTTGGGCTTGATTTATATGTTAGGTTAGGGAAAATCTTTAGGCTCGGGGTAAGAGTTAGGGAGGGGAAAAAGGTTAGGCTAGGAGAAAAGGCTAAGCCTGGGAAAATGGTAAGGCTAGGGGGAAAGGTTAGCCTGGGGAAAGAATAGACTAGGGAAAACATTAGGCTGGGGGAAAACATTAGGATTGGGGAAAAGCTTAGGCCAAGAGAGAAGGTAGGCTAGGGGGAAAGGTTTAGGCCACAGGAAGAGGTTAGGAAAGGGGACAAGGTTAGGCTAGTAGAAAAGCTTAGTACAGGGAGAAACCTAGGCCAGGGGAAATGGTTTAGGCCAGGGAGACGGTTGGGCTTGGTGTAAATGTTAGGTTAGGGAAAATCTTTAGGCTCGGGGAAAGAGTTAGGCAGGGGAAAAAGTTTAGGCTCGGAGAAAAGGCTAAGCCTGGGAAAATGGTAAGGCTAGGCGAAAAGGTTAGCCTAGGGGAAAGAATAGACTAGGGAAAAGGTTAGGCTAGGGGAAAACATTAGGATTGGGGAAGAGCTTAGGCCGAGAGAGAAGGTAGGCAAGGGGAAAAGGTTAGGCCACAGGAAGAGGTTAGGCTAAGGGAAAAATTTAGGCCAGGGAGAAAGTAAGACTAGCAGAATGGTTAAGCACAGGGAAAAGATTAGGCAAGGGGGAAAGGTTAGGCTAGGGGAAATGGTTAGACCAGGGGAAAAGATTAAGCCAGGAAAAAGCTTAGGTCGGGGAAAAAGTTGGGGCAAGGGGAAAAGGTAACGCTTGGGGAAAACGTGAAACTCAAGGAAAGGGTTAGGTAGGAAGAAAAGGTTAGGTGAGGTGTAAAGGTCAGGTCAGGGGAAAATCTTAGATCAGGGTAAAAGGTTAGGTGGGGGCTAAGCTAAGGGAAAAGCTTAGGCCAGAGGAAAAGGTTAGGCAAGGGGAAATGGTTATGCTAGGGCAAAGATTAGGTTAGGCGGAGGTTTGGCAGTGGGACAACATTAGGCCAAGGAAAAGGTTATGTTAGGGGAAAAGGAATGGCTCGGGGAAAAGTCTAAACTACAGCAAAAGGTTTGGCCAGGGAAAAGCTTGGCCAGGGTAAAGCGTTAGGCCGGGGGAGACGTTTAGGTGCAGAGAAAAGGTTAGGCTAGCGGCAAGGGTTAAACAAGGGAGAAGGTAGGGCTTGGTGTAAATGTTAGGTTAGAGGAAACGTTTAGGCTAGAGGAAAGAGTTTGGCATGAGGAAAAGGATAGGTTAGGGGAAAAGGCTAAGGCTGGTAAAACAGTAAGGCTAGGGGAAAAGGTTTCTCAAGGGGAAAGACTAGACTAAGGGAAATGTCAGGCTAGGAGAAAACATTAGGCTAGGGGAAAAGAGTAGGTCGGGGAAAAGGTTAAGAGAGGGGAAAAGGTTAGACCAGGGGAAAGGTTTGGTAAGGGAAAATGGTTAAGCTAGGGGAAAGGGTTAGGCCAGGGGACAAGGTTCGGTTAGGGGAAAAGCTTAAGTTAGGGGAAAGTTTAAGCTTGGTGTAAGGTTCGGCAAGGGGAAAGCATTAGGCCAGGGGAAAGGTTTATGGTAGGGGAAAAGGTATGGCTAGGGGAAAATGTTAGGTTAAGGGAAAAAGTTAGGCTCGGGGAAAGCTTAGGCCAGGGGCAAAGACTAGGTTGGGGAAAAGGATAGGCTGGGGAAAAAGGTTAGGCCAGGTGTAAAGGGTAGTCCAGAGGAAAAGGTTAGGCCAGGGGAAAAGGTTAGCCTAGGGGAAAGATTAGACTAAGGGATACCTTAGACAAGGGGAAAACGTTAGTCTAAGGGAAAGGTTTAGGCTAGGGGAAACGGTTAGGATAGGGGAAAAGGTAATTCTAGGGGCAAGATTAGACTCGGGGCAAGATTGGATTTGGAAAACGTTAGATGGGGGGAAATATTAGTATAGGGGAAAAGCACAGGCCATAATAAATGGTAGGCCAGGCCAAGAGGTTAGGCCAAGAGAAAAAATTAGCCCAGGGAGAAAGTTAAGCTGGGGGAAAAGGTAAGGCTAGGGGAAAAGGAAAGGCCAGGGGAAAACGTTAATCTCAGGGAAAAGGTTAGGCAAGAGGAAAGGTTAGTCCTGGGGAAAACGTTAGCCCAGGGGAAAGGTTTCAGCCAGGGAAAAGCTTAGGACAGGAGAAGAGTTTAGTCCAGGGAAAAAGGTTAAGCCAGGGGAAAGGTTTAATGCTAAGAAAAGGTTATGTGAGCCGAAAGGTTTGGCTAGGTGAAAACCTCAAACCAGGGAAAAAGTTAGGGCCAAGGAAAAAGGTAAGGCTATGTAAAAATGTTAGGCCAGGGGAAAAGGCTAGGCTCGGGGAAAGGTTAGGCTAAGGGAAAGCAGTAAGCTAAGGGCAAAGGTGAGGTTACTGGAAAAACATTAGGTAAGATGAAGAGGTTAGGTGATGGGAAATGGTTATGTTTGAGAAATGTGTTGGGCCCCCCAGCCTTTGTCTTCAAACATGGCCCCTCAGCCTTTGCCTTCCAGACCTGGCCCCAAACCCTACTTTATCTAGTTTTGGTCCTTCAGCATTTGCCTTATAGGCCTGGCCTTGAACCTTTCTCGTTTTAGTTTAGGCCCCCTAGCCTTTGTCTTCTAGGCCTGCCCCCCCAAACCTTGCCTTCCAGGCCTTGCTCTGAACACTGTGTTCCAGGATTGCTCCCTCCCCCAGCCTTTTCCTTCCAGACCTGATTCTCCCTACCTTTGCCTGACAGGCCTTGCCCTGAGCACTTCGCTTTCCAGGATTGGCCCCTCTCCCTTTGCCTTCCAGACATGACTCTTGAACTGTACTCGTTCCCATTATGGTCCCCCCGCCTATGCCTTCCAGACATAGCCCCATACCCTTCTCCTTCTAGTTTTGGCCTCCAGCCTTTGCCTTCCAGTCTTGGTCGCGAACCCTTCTCATTCTAGTTTTGGCCTCTAGCCTTTGCCTTCCAGGCCTGGCCCTGAACCCTTCTCTTTCCAGTTTCTCCTCACCCCCCGAGCTTTCCCTTCCAGGCCTGGCCCCAACATGTTTCCCTTCCAATTTGGGCCCGCGCCGACCACCAGCCTTAGCCTTTCCAGACTTGACCCCAACAATTCTCTTTCCAGTTTTAGCCCCCCACCCTTTGCCTTCCAAGAGTGGCCCGAACCCTTCTCGTATCAGTTTTTCCCCCCGCTCAAGCTTTACCTACTAGGCCTGTCCTCAGACCCCTATCATTCCAGTTTTGTCCACACAGCCTGTGCCTTCCAGGCTTGGCTACGATCCCTTCTCTATGCAGGTTTGGACCCCTCCAGCATTTGCTTTCCAGACCTGACCCCGAACCCTTCTCTTTCCAGTTTTGGCAACCCAGCCTTTACCTGACAGGTCTGGCCTCGAATCCTCATTCCACTTTTGGACAACCAACCTTTGTCATCCAGACCTGGGCCCCCCAAACTTTCCTTCTAGGCCTGGAACTGAACCGTTCTTGTTCCAGTTTTGGCCCCCAACCCTTGCCCTTCCAGGCCTGACTCCAAACTCTAGTATTTCCAGTTTTGGTCCCAGGGGGTTTATCTTCCAGTCCTGGCCCTGAACACTTCTCCTTGCAGTTTTTGCCCCTAGCCTTTGCTTTACAAGCTTGTCGTAAACCCGTCTCATTCAGGTTTGGTCCCCCAGCCTATGCCTTCCAGGCTTGGTCCTCAACCTTCCTCGTTTAAGTTAGGCCCCACATGGTTTTGCCTACTAGACCTGTGCCCAGACCCTTCTCACTCCGGTTTTGTCACCCTGGCCTTTGCCTTCCAGGCCTGGCTCCGATCCCTTCTCTATCCAGTTTTGGACCCTCAGCATTTGCTTTCCAGGCCTAACACGGAACCCTTAGCTTTCCTGTTTTGGCTCCCCAGGCTATGCCTTCAAGGCTTGACCATGAACTCCTCTCTTTCTAGTTTTGCCCCCCTCCCCAGCCTATGCTTTCCAGGCAGGGTACCAAACCCTTCTCGTTCCAGTTATGCCCCCTCCCGCCACCCCAGCCTTTGCCTTCCAAGCCTGAGCCCGAACCCTTCTCGTTTCACTTTTAACACGCCCTCCTCTGCCCTGATTGCTTTCCAGGCCTGTCCTTGAACCCTTCTCTTTCCAGTTTTGCCACCGCCCCAGCCTTTGCCTTCCAGGCCTGGACCCCAAACCCTTCTCGTTTCAGTTTTGTCCCCCCAGGGCTTGCCTTACAGGCCTAGCCCCAACCCCCCCCATCGCTTTGCCTTCCAAGCTAGGCCCAGACCCCTTCTCTTTCCAGTTTTGGTCCCCACCCTTTGCTTTCCAGGCCTGTCCCTGAACACTTCTAATTCCAGTTTTGGCCCCTGAACCTTTGCCTTCCAGGCTTGGCCCTGAACCCTTCTGTTTCCATTTTGGTCTCCCTTAGCCTTTCCTTTGAAAGAGCTAGGCCAAGGGCAATGGAAAGGCTAGGGAAAAATATTAGGGTCAGGGAAAATTTTAGGCTCAGGGAAAAGGGTGGACAAGGGGAAAAGGATAGGCAAGGAGAAAATGTTAGGCTAAGGGAAAAGTTAGTCTAGGGGAAAGGTTACGCTAGGGGAAAAGGTTAGGCCAGAGGAAAAGATTACATGATGGGAAATCTTAGGCCAGGGGAAAAAACTGGCAAAGGAAACGTTTGAGCCAGGGAAAAACTTAGGCCAGGGGAAAAGGTTAGTCCAGGGGACAAGGTTAGGCTAGGAGATGAGTTTTAAGTCAGGGAAAAGGTTATGCTAGTGGAATAACATAGGCCAGGGAAATAGGTTGGGCCTGGGAAAAATGTTAGGAGAGGAAAAAGCCTATGCCAGGCAAAAAGGTCAGGCCACGGGAAAAGGTTATCAGTGAAAGGATTATGCTAGGGGAAATGATTTGGCTGGGGAAAAGGTTAGGCAATGGGAAATGGTTAAGTTCGAGGAAAGATAGGTCTAGGGGAGAAGGTCAGGCTTTGTGGAAAATGTTAAGACCAGGAAAAAGCTTAAGCTAAATGAAATGGCTTGCCTAGGGTGAAATGTTAGGCTATGGGCAATGTTTAGGATAGGGGAAAGGTTAGGCATGGGCAAAAGTTAGACTAAGGAAAAAAGCTAGGTAACGTTTCAAGATTAGGTCTGGGGAAAAACTTAGGTTAGAAAAAAGCATTAGACTAGTGGAAAGGTTGTGCTAGCAGGAAAGGTTAGAATGGGGGAAAAGTTAAGGCTAAGGGAAAAAGTTAGGCTAGGAGAACAGGCTAGGCTAGGGGAAATGGTTAGGCTAGGGGAAAAGGATAGGCATGGGGAAACGTTTAACTCTGGGTAAAAGTAACTGTCGGGGAAAATGTTTGGCCAGGGGAAAATGTTAGGCTAGGAGAAAAGGTTCGACTCTAGGAAAGGTTGTGCTTGGAGTAAAGGTTAGGTTTGGAGAATTAGCTGAGGCTAGGAGAAAACGTTAGGAAAGGGGAAAAGTTTTGACATGGGGAAAGCTTAGCCAGAGGAAAACGTATGGCCACGGGAAAAGGTTAATCCAGGGCAAAAGCGTAGGCTACTGGAAAGGGTCAGGTTAGGGGAAAAGGTTACGGTAAGGAAAAGGTTACTCTAGGGAACACGTTTAAGCTAGGGGAAAAGATTAGGCTAAGGGATATGGTTAGGGCATGGGAAAAGGGTAGGCCAGGGGAAAAGATCAGATCATGGGAAAAGGTTATCAGTGAAAAGGTTATGATGGGGGAAAAGATTAGGCTAGGGGAAAAGGTTAGGCTGTGGGAAATAGTTGGGTTAGGGGAAAGGTAAGGCAAGGGGAAAATGTTAGGAGAGGAAAAAGCTTAGGCCAGACAAAAAGGTCAAGCCACGGGAAAAGGTTATCAGTGCAAGGGTTATCCTAGGGGAAATGATTAGCCTGGGGAGAAGGTTAGGCAATGGGAATTGGTTAAGTTGGAGGAAAGATAAGACTAGGGGAAAGGGTCAGGTTTTGGGAAAGAGGTTAAGATGAGGAAATAGGTTAAGCTAAAGGAAATGGCTGGCTAGGGTGAAAGGTTCGGCTATGGGCAATGGTTAGGATAGGGGAAAGGTTAGGCATGGGCAAAAGTTAGTCTAAGGAAAAAAGCCAGGCAACGTTTAAAGATGAGGTCTGGAGAAAAGCTTAGGTTAGAAAAAAGCATTAGACTAGTGGAAAAGTTGTGCTAGCGGGAAAGGTTAGAATGGGGAAAGGTTAAGACTAAGGGTCAAAGTTAGGCTAGGAGAACAGGCTAGGCTAGGAGAACAGGCTAGGCTAGGGGAAAAGGTTAGGCTAGGGGAAAAGGATAGGCATGGGGAAACGTTTAACCCCGGGTAAAATAACTGTCGGGGAAAAGGTTTGGCCAAGGGAAAAGGTTAGGCTAGGAGAAAAGTTTCGACTCTAGAAAAGGTTGTGCTTGGAGTAAAGGTTAGGTTTGGAGAATTAGCTGAGGCTAGGAGAAAACGTTAGGAAAGGGGAAAAGTTTTGACATGGGGAAAGCTTAGCCAGAGGAAAACGTATGGCCACGGGAAAAGGTTAATCCAGGGCAAAAGCGTAGGCTACTGGAAAGGGTCAGGCTAGGGGAAAAGGTTACGGTAAGGAAAAGGTTACTCTAGGGAACACGTTTAAGCTAGGGGAAAAGATTAGGCTAAGGGATATGGTTAGGCCATGGGAAAAGGGTAGGCCAGGGGAAAAGCTCAGATCATGGGAAAAGGTTATCAGTGAAAAGGTTATGATGAGGGAAAAGGCTGTGGGAAATAGTTGGGTTAGGGGAAAGGTAAGGCAAGGGGAAAATGTTAGGAGAGGAAAAAGCTTAGGCCAGACAAAAAGGTCAAGCCACGGGAAAAGGTTATCAGTGCAAGGGTTATCCTAGGGGAAATGATAAGCCTGGGGAGAAGGTTAGGCAATGGGAATTGGTTAAGTTCGAGGAAAGATAAGACTAGGGGAAAGGGTCAGGTTTTGGGAAAAAGGTTAAGATGAGGAAATAGGTTAAGCTAAAGGAAATGGCTGGCTAGCGTGAAAGGTTAGGCTATGGGCAATGGTTAGGATGGGGAAAGGTTAGGCATGGGCAAAAGTTAGTCTAAGGAAAAAAGCTAGGCAACGTTTAAAGATGAGGTCTGGAGAAAAGCTTAGGTCAGAAAAAAGCATTATTCTATTGGAAAGGTTGTGCTAGCAGGAAAGGTTAGAATGGGGAAAGGTTAAGACTAAGGGTCAAAGTTAGGCTAGGAGAACAGGCTAAGATAGGGGAAAAGGTTAGGCTATGGGAAAAGGATAGGCATGGGGAAACGTTTAACCACGGGTAAATGTAACTGTCGGGGAAAAGATTTGGCCAGGGGTAAAGGTTAGGGTAGGGGAAAGGGTTAGACTCTACGAAAGGTTATGCTTGAAGTAAAGGTTAGGTTAGGGGAATTAGCTGAGGCTAGAAGAAAAGGTTAGGCCAGGGGAAAAGTTTTGATATGGGGAAAGGTTAGCCAGAGGAAAACATTAGGCCAGAGGAAAACGTTAATCCAGGGCAAAAGCGTAGACTACTGTGAAGGGTCAGGCTAGGGGAAAAGGTTAAGGTAAGGAAAAGATTACTCTAGTGTCAAAGGTTAAGCTAGGGGAAAAGGTTAGGCTAAGGGCTATGGTTAGGCCATGGTAAAAGGGTAAGCCAGGGGAAAAGATCAGACCATGGGAAAAGGTTATCAGTGAAAAAGTTATAATGGTGGAAATGATTAGGCTAGGGCAAAAGGTTAGGCTGTGGGAAATAGTTGGGTTAGGGGAAAGGTTAGGCAAGGGGAAAACATTACATCAGGGAAATGTTTAAACCAGGAAAAAGCTTAGGCCAGGGGAAAACGTTAGGCCGTGGAAAACTTTAAGCCTGGGAAAAGGTCATGCTAGAGGAAAAGGTTACAGTAGGGGCCAATGTTAGGCTGGGGGAAACAGTTAAGCCAGTGGAAAGGTTTAGGCCAGGGGAAACTGTTAAACCAGGGGAAAAGCTTAGGCTACTGGAAAGGGTAAGGCTAGGGGAAAAGGTCAGGCTTTTGGGAAAAGGTTTAGCTAAGGAAAAGGTTACTTCAGGGAAAAAGGTTAAACCAGGAAAAAGATTAGGCTAAGGCAAAAGGTTAGGTCATGGGAAAGGTTTAAGCCAGGGGAAAAGGTAAACCATGGGTAAAGTTTATCAGTGAAAACGTTATGATAGGGGAAATGATTAGGCCAGGGGAGAACCTTAGGCCAGGAGAAAAAGTTAGGCCAGGGGAAAAGCTTAGGCTACTGGGAAGGGTCAGGCTTTGGGGAAAAGTTTAAGACTGGGAAAAGAATGAAGCTTGGGGAAATGGTTAGGCTAAAGGAAAAAGGTGAGACTATGGGAAATAGGTTAAAGGAAAGTTAAGGCTAGGCGAAATGTTTAGGGTAGGGGAAAGGTTAGGCATGGGCAAAGGTTTGGCTACAGGAAAAAGCTAGGCAATGTTTAAGGATTAGGTTAGGGGAAAAGGTTACGTTAGGAGAAAGTGTTAGGTTGGCAGAAAGGTTGGACTAAGGGAAAAGATTGGAATAGGGGAAAAATTATAGATAGTGGAAAAAGGCTAGGTGAAAAAGGCTAGGCTATGGGAAAAGGTTAGACAAGGGGAAAAGCTTAAGGCTGGGTAAAGGTTATTGTATGGAAAAGGTTTGACCAGGAGAAAAGGTAAGTCTCTAGGAAAGATTAGGCTAGGAGTAAAGGTTAGGTTAGGGTAATGAGCTGAGGCTTGGGGAAAAGGCGGAAAGGTTAGGACAAGGTTTTGCCCTGGGCAAAAGCTTAGGCTATGGTAAATGGTCAGGCTGAGTTAAAAGGTCAGGTATGGGAAAAAGGTTAGGCTGAGGGAAAAGGTTAAACCAGGGGAAAAGATTAGGCAAGGGGAAAATAGTCTAAGGGAAAGATTAGGTTGGGCAAAAGCTTTGGCAAGGGGAAAACATTAGGCCAGGTGAAGTGGTAATGGTAGGGGAAAAGGTATTGCCAGGGGAAAGGTTTAGGCTACAGGAAGAGGTTAGGAAAGGGAACAAGGTTAGGCCAGGAGAAAAGCTTAGTTCAGGGAACAACCAGGGGAAATGGTTTAACCCAGGGAGACGGTTGGGCTTGGTTTAAATGTTAGGTTAGGGAAAACCTTTAGGCTCCGGGTAAGAGTTATGCAGGGGAAAAAGGTTAGGCTAAGACAAAAGGCTAAGCCTGAGAAAATGGTAAGGCTAGGGGAAAAGGTTAACCTACGGGAAAGAATAGACAAGGGAAAACGTTAGGCTGCGGGAAAACATTAGGATTGGGAAAAAGCTTAGGCCAAGAGAGAAGGTAGGCCAGGGGAAAAGGTTAGGCCACAGGAAGAGGTTATTCTTAGGGAAAAGGTTAGGCCAGGGAGAAAGATAGACTAGGGCAAAAATTAACCTCAGGGAAAAGATTAGGCAAGGGGGAAAGCTAAGGCTTCGGGAAAACGTGAGGCTCAAGGAAAAGGTTAGGTAGGAAGAAAAGGTTAGGTGAGGTGAAAAGGTCAGGCCAGGGAAAAATCTTAGACAAGGGTAAAAGATTAGGTCAGGGGAAAATCTTAGGCCGGGGGAAAATGTAAGGCTAAGGCAAAAGGTTAGGCCAAGAGAAAAGCTTAAGCTAGTGGAAAAGCTTAGGCCAGAGGAAAAGGTTAGGAAAGGGGAAATGGTTATGCTAGGGCAAAGATTAGGTTAGGTGGAAGGTTTGGCAATGGGAAAACATTAGGCCAAGGCAAAGGTTATGTTAGGGGAAAAGGTATGGGTAGGAGAAAAGGTAAAGCTATGGGAAAAGGTTTTGCCAGGGAAAGGTTTGGCCAGGGTAAAACGTTAGGCCGGGGCAGAAGTTTAGGTCCGGGGAAAACGTTAGGCTAGCAGAAAAGGATAAGGTCAGGGGAAAAGGTTAAGTTAGGGGAAAAAGTTAGTTCGGGGCAAAACGTTTGGCAAGGAAAAATGGTTAAGCTAGGGGAAAGGGTTAGGCCAGGGGACAAGGTTAGGCTAGGGGAAAAGCTTAAGCTAGGGGAAAGTTTAAGCTTGTTTTAAAGTTCAGCAAGGGGAAAACATTCGGCCGGGGGAAAGGTTTATGTTAGGGGAAAACGTATGGCTAGGGGAAAATGTTGGGTTAAGGGAAAAGGTTAGGCTAGGGGAAAGCTTAGGCCAGGGGGAAAGGGTAGGTCGGGGAAAAGGGTAGGCTGGGGGAAAAGTTAGGCCAGAGGAAAAGGGTAGACCAGGGGAAAAGGTTAGCCTAGGGGAAAGATTCGACTAAGGGTTACCATGGACTAAGGGAAAACATTAGGTCAAGGGAAAGGTTTAGGCTAGGGGAAAAGGTTATGTTAGGGGAAAAGGTAAGTCTAGGGGCAAGATTAGACTCGGGGCAAGATTAGATTTGGGAAAACAGGCTGGAGGGAAATATTAGGATAGGGGAAAAGCATAGGCCATGGAAAAATGGTATGCCAGGGGAAGAGGTTAGGCCAAGAGAAAAAATTAACCCAGGGAGAAAGTTAGGCTGGGGGAAGAGGTAAGGCTAGGGGAAATGGAAAGGCCAGGGGAAAACGTTTAGCTCACGGAAAAGGTTAGGCAAGAGGAAAGATTAGGCCTGGGGAAAAAAGTAGCCCAGGAGACAGGTTTCAGCCAGGGAAAAGCATAGTACAAGAGAAAGGTTTAGGCCAGGGAGAAAGGTTAAGCCAGGGGAAAGGTTTAATCCTAAGAAAAGGTTATCCTTGGGGAAAGGGTGGCTAGGTGAAAACCTCAGACCAGGGAAAAGGTTAGGGTCAAGGAAAAAGGTAAGGCTATGTGAAAAGGTTAGGCCAGGGGAAAGGGTTAGTCTAGGGGAAAGGTTAAGCTAAGGGAAACCATTAGGTTAGGGGAAAAGGTGAGGTTACTGGAAAAAATTTAGGTAAGAGCAAAAGGTTAGGTAATGGGAAATGGTTGTGTTAGGGGAAAGTGTTGGGCCTGCTAGCCTTTGTCTTCAAACATGGCCCTGAACCTTACTCTTTCCAGATTTGGCCCCCCAGCGTTTGCCTTCCAGACCTGGCCCCAAACCCTTCTCTATCTAGTTTTGGTCCCCCAGCATTGCCTTATAGGCCAGGCATTGAACCTTTCTCATTCCAGTTTTGGCCCCCTAGCCTTTGTATTCTAGGCCTGACCCTCCAAATCATGCCTTCCAGTCCTTGCTCTGAACACTGTGTTCCAGGATTGCCCCCTCCCCCAGCCTATGCCTTCCAGACCTAGCCCCGTGTCCTTCTCATTCTAGTTTTGGCCCCCTGCCTTTGCCTTCCAGGCCTGGCCCTGAACCCTTTTCTTTCCAGTTTCTCCTCACTCCTCGACCTTTGCCTTCCAGGTCTGGCCGCAACCTGTTCCCCTTCCAGCTTTGGCCCCGCCACCGTGCCCACTCTCCCGCCAGCCTTTGACTTTGCAGACCTGGGCCCAAACACTTCTCTTTCCAGTTTTAGCCCCCCAGCCTTTGCCTTCCAAGAGTGGCCCTGAACCCTTCTCGCTTTAGTTACATCCCCCCCTCCCAAGGCTATGCCTACTAGGCCTGTCCCCAGACCCCTATCATTCCAGTTTTGTCCCCCCAGCCTGTGCCTTCCATGCTTGGCTACAATCACTTCTCTATCCAGTTTTGGGCCCCCCAGCATTCGCTTTCCAGACCTGACCCCGAACCCTTCTCTTTCCAGTTTTGGCGCCCCAGACTTTGCTTTCCAGACCTGGTCCCCCACCCTTTGCCTGACAGGTCTAGCCTCGAATCCTTCTCATTCCACTTTTGGCCAACCAGCCTTTGTCTTCCAGACCTGGGCCCCCCAACCTTTCCTTGTAGGCCAGGCACTGAACCCTTCTTGTTCCAGTTTTGGCTCCCAGCCTTGCCCTTCCAGGCCTGGTTCCAAACTCTTCTCCTTCAGGTTTTGGTCCGAGAGGTTTTACCTTCCAGTCCTGGCCCTGAACACTTCTCTTTCCAGTTTTTTCCCCTAGCCTCTGCTTTACAAGCTTGTCCTAAACCCGTCTCATTCAGGTTTGGTCCCCCAGCCTATGCCTTCCAGGCTTGGTCCTCAACCTTTCTCGTTTCAGTTTTGCCCCACCAGGCTTTACCTGGTGTTTCCATTTTGGTCCCCCTTAGCCTTTCCTTTGAGAGAGTTAGGCCAAGGGAAATGGAAAGGCTAGGGAAAAAACGTTAGGGTAAGGGAAAATGTTAGGCTCAGGGAAAGGACTGGACAAGAGGAAAAGGTTAGGCAAGGAGAAAATGTTAGGCTAAGGGAAAAGTTAGTCTAGGGGCAAGGTTAGGCTAGGGGAAAAGGTTACACCAGAGGAAAAGGTTAGGCCAGAGGAAAAGATTACATGATGGGCAATCGTAGGCCAGGAGAAAAAAACTGGCAAGGGAAAGGTTTGAGCCAGGGAAAAGCAGAGGCCAGGGGAAAAGGTTAGTCCACGGGACAGGGTTAGGCCAGGGGACGAGTTTAAGTCAGGGAAAAAGTTATGCTAGTGGCAAAACGTAGGCCAGGGGAATAGGCTGGGCCTGGGGAAAATGTTAGGAGAGGAAAAAGCATAGGCCAGGCAAAACAGTCAGGCCAAAGGAAAGGGTTATCAGTGAAAGGGTTATGCTAGGGGAAATGATTTGGCTGGGAAAAAGATTAGGCAATGGGAAATGGTTAAGTTCGAGGAAAGATGAGAATAAGGGAAAAGGTCAGGCTTTGCGGAAAAGGTTAAGACTAGGAAAAAGGTTAAGCTAAAGGAAATGGCTAGACAAGGGTGAAAGGTTAGGCTATGAGCAATGGTTAGGATAGGGGAAGTGTTAGGCATGGGGAAAATTTAGACTAAGGAAAAAAGCTAGGCAACATTTAAAGATTAGGTCTGGGGAAAAGCTTAGGTTAGAAAAAAGCATTAGACAAGTGGAAAGATTGTGCTAGCGGGAAAGGTTAGAATGGGGGAAAGGTTAAGGCTAAGGGAAAATGTTAGGCTAGGAGAACAGGCTAGGCTAGGGGAAAGGGCTAGGCTAGGGGAAAAGGTTAGACATGGATTAATGTTTAACCCCTGGTAAAAGTAACTGTCGGGGAAAAGGTTTAGCCAGGGGAAAAGGTTAGGCTAGGGGAAAAGGTTAAACTCTAGGAAAGGTTATGCTTGGAGTAAAGCTTAGGTTAGGGAAATTAGCTGAGGCTAGGAGAAAGGGTTAGGCCAGGGGAAAGTTTTTGGTATAGGGAAAGGTTAGCCAGAGGTAAACGTTAGTTCAGGGGAAAACGTTAATCCAGGAAAAAAGTGTAGGCTACTGGAAAGGGTCAGGCTAGGGGAAAAGGTTAAGGTAAGGAAAAGGTTACTCTGGGGAAAAAGGTTAAGCTAGGGGAAAAGGTTAGGCCAAGGGATATGGTTAGGCCATGGGAAAATGGTAAGCCAGGGGAAAAGATAGGAGCATGGGAAAAGGTTATCAGTGAAAAAGTTATGATGGGGGAAATGATTAGGCCAGGGGAAAAGTTAAGCTATGGGAAATAGTTGGGTTAGGGGAAAGGTTAGGCAACGGGATAACATTACAGCAGGGAAATGTTCAAACCAGGAAAAAGCTTAGGCCAGGGGAAAAGGTTGAGAGAAGGAAAAGCTTAGGCCAGGGGAAAAGGTTAGGCCAGGGGAAAACCTTAAGCCTTGGAACAGGTTCTGCTAGGGGAAAGGTTTATGGTAGGGGCCAATGTTAGGCTGGCGGAAACGGTTAGGCCAGTGGGAGGCTTTAGGCCAGGGGAAACTGTTAAGCCAGGGGAAAAGCTTAGGCTACTGGAAAGGGTCAGGCTAGGGGAACAGGGCAGGCTTTTGGGAAAAGGTTTGGCTAAGGAAAAGGTTACTTTAGGGAAAAAGGTTAAACCAGGAAAAAGATTAGGCTAAGGGAAAAGATTAGGCCATGGGAAATGGTTAAGCCAGGGGAAGAGGTAAGACCATGGAAAAAGGATATCAGTGAAAGGGTTATGATAGGGGAAATGATTAGGCCAGGGGAGAACGTTAGGCCAGGAGAAAAAGTTAGGCCAGGGTAAAGGCTTAGGCTACTGGGAAGGGTCAGGCTTTGGGGAAAAGTTTAAGACTGGGAAAAGGATGAACCTAGGGGAAATGGTTAGGCTAAGGGAAAAGGTGAGACTATGGGAAACAGGTTAAAGGAAAAGTTAGGCTAAGAGAAATATTTAGGCTATGGGAAAGGTTAGGCATAGGCAAAGGTTAGGCTACAGGAAAAGGCTAGGCAATGTTTGAAGATTAGGGGAAAAGGTTAGGTTAGGAGAAAGTGTTAGGTTTGCAGAAAGGTTGGCCTGGGTAAAAAGATTGGAATAGGGGAAAAATTAAGTAAAGTTTAAAAAGGCTAGGTGGAAAAGGTTAGGCTATGGGGGAAGGTTAGACAAGAGGAAAAGCTTAAGCCAGGGTAAAGGTCATTGTATGGGAAAAAGTTTGACCAGGAGAAAAGGTTAGTCTCTAGGAAAGGTTAGGCTAGGAGTAAATGTTAGGTTAGGGGAATTAGCTGAGGCTTGGGGAAAAGGGGGAAAGGTTAGGACAAGGTTTTGCCCCGGGAAAAAGCTTAGGCTATGGTAAATGGTCAGGCTGAGTTAAAAGGTAAGGTTAGTGGATCAGGCTAAACCTGGGAGAAAGATAAGGCTAGGGGAAAGAGTTAGGTTAGGGGAAAGATAAGACTAAGAGAAAAGTTAGGCTAGGGGGGAAGGGAAAGCTAGGGGAAAGGGTGGACTAGGGAAAAGATTAGACTATGGGGAAACGTTAGGCCAGGGGAAAAGTTTAGGCCAGGGGACAAGGTTAGGCCAGGGGAAGACCTGAGGCTATGGGAAAGATTAGGCTAAGGGAAACCATTAGCCTAGGGAAAAAATTTAGGCTAGGAGAAATGTTTAAGCTAGGTGAAATGGGTAGGCTAGGGGAAAAGGTTAGGCCAGGGAGAATGTTACAGGGGAATAGCTAAGGCTAGGGAAAAAGGTCAGGCTTCATGAAAACGTTATGCTCAGGGTAAAGGTTAGGCAAGAAGAAAGATTTCGTCTAGGGGAAAAGATTAGACCAAGGGAAAAGGTTAAGGAAGGGGAAATGGTTAGGCTGGGTGAAAGATTATCCTAGGCAAAAGGTTTGGCAAGGGAAAAACATAAGGCCAGGTGAAATGGTTACGGTAGGGTAAAAGTATGGCCAGGGGAAAAGGTTAGGCCAGGGGAAAGGTTTAGGCCACAGGAAGAGGTTAGGAAAGGGGACAAGTTTAGGCCAGGAGAAAAGCTTAATACAGGGAAAAACCTGGGCCAGGGGAAATGGTTTAGGTCAGGGAGACGGTTGGGCTTGGTGTAAATGTTAGGTTTGGGAACATCTGTAGGTGCTGGGTCAGAGTTAGGCAGGGCAAAATGTTAGGCTAGGAGAAAAGGCGAAACCTGGGAAAATGGTAAGGCTAGGGAAAAGGTTAGCCTAGGGGAAAGAATAGACTAGGGAAAAGGTTAGGCTGGGGGAAAACATTAGGATTGGGGAAAAGCTTAGGCCAAGAGAGAAGGTAGGCCAGGGGAAAAGGTTAGGCCACAGGAAGAGGTTAGGCTAAGGGAAAAGTTTAGGCCAGGGAGAAAGTTAGACTAGGGCAAAAGTTAAGCTCAGGGAAATGATTAAGCAAGGGGGAAGGGTTAGGCTAGGGGAAATGGTTAGACCAGGGGAAAAGATTAAGCCAGGAAAAACTTAGGTCGCAGAAAAAGTTAGGCCAGGGGAAAAGGATAGGCAAGGGGAAATGGTAAGGCTTGGGGGAAAACTGAGGCTCAAGGTAAAGGTTAGGTAGGAAGAAAAGGTTAGGTGAGATGAAAAGGTCAGGCCAGGGGAAAATCTTAGACCAGGGTAAAAGGTTAGGTCAGGGGAAAGGCTTAGACCAGGGGAAAATGTACGCCTAGGGCAAAAGGTTAGGCCAGGAGAAAAGGTTAAGCTAGGGGGAAAGCCTAGGTCAGAGGAAAAGTTAGGCAAGGGGAAATGGTTATGCCAGGGCAAAGATTAGCTTATCTGGAAAGTTTGGCAATGGGAAAACATTAAGCCAAGGAAAAGGTTATGTTGGGGGAAAAGGCATGGCTAGGGGAAAAGGTTAAGCTATGGGAAACGTTTTGGCCTGAGAAAAGCTTGGCCAGGGTAAAACGTTAGGCCGGGGGAGAGGTTTAGGTCCGGAGAAAAGGTTAGGATAGCGGAAAATGTTAAACAAGGGAGAAGGTTGGGCTTGGTGTAAATGTTAGGTTAGAGGAAAGGTTTAGGCTAGGGGAAAGAGTTAGGTGGGAGGAAAAAGGATAGGTTAGGGATAAAGGCTTAGCCTGGTCAAATGGTAAGGCTAGGGGAAAAGGTTACTCTAGGGGAAAGAGTAGACTAAGGGAAATGTTAGGCTAGGAGAAAACATTAGGCTAGGGGAAAAGAGTAGGTCAGGGGAAAAGGTTAAGGTAGGGGAAAAAGTTAGACCAGAGGAAAAAGTTTGTCAAGGGAAAATGGTTAAGCTAGGGGAAAGGCTTAGGTCAGGGGACAAGGAGAGGCTAGGGGAAAAGGTTAAGGTAGGGGAAAGTTTAAGCTTGGTGTAAGGTTCGGCAAGGTGAAAACATTAGGCCTGGGGAAAGGTTTATGGTAGGGGAAAACGTATGGCTAGGGGAAATGGTTAAGCTATGGGAAAAGCTTTGGCAGGGATGAGCTTGGCCAGGGTAAAACGTTAGGCTAGGGGAGAAGCTTAGGTCCAGAGAAAAGATTAGGCTAGCGGAAATGGTTAAAGAAGGGTAAAGGTTGGGCTTGGTGTAAATGTTAGGTTAGAGGAAAGGTTTAGGCTAGGGGAAAGAGTTAGGCGGGAGGAAAATAATAATAATAATAATAATAATGTTGGTATTTGTTAAGCGCTTACTATGTGCAGAGCACTGTTCTAAGCGCTGGGGTAGACACAGGGGAATCAGGTTGTCCCACGTGGGGCTCACAGTCTTAATCCCCATTTTACAGATGAGGGAACTGAGGCACAGAGAAGTGAAGTGACTTGCCCACAGTCACACAGCTGATAAGTGGCAGAGCTGGGATTCGAACTCATGAGCCCTGACTCCAAAGCCCGTGCTCTTTCCACTGCGCCACGCTGCTTCTCAATGAAAATGATAGGTTAGGGAAAAAGGCTAAGCTTTGTAAAATAGTAAGGCTAGGGGAAAAGGTTACTCTAGGGGAAAGAGTAGATAAGGGAAATGTTAGGCTAGGAGAAAACATTAGGCTAGGGGAAAAGAGTAGGTTAGGGGAAAAGGTTAAGGTTAAGGGAGGGGAAAAAGTTAGACTAGGGGAAACAGTTAGGCAAGGTGAAATGGTTAAGCTAGGGGAAAGGATTAGGCCAGGGGACAAGGTTAGGCTTGGTGTAAGGTTTGCCAAGGTGATAACATTAGGCCACGGGAAAGGTTTATGGTAGGGGAAATAATAATGTTGGTATTTGTTTAGTGCTTACTATGTGCAGAGCACTGTTCTAGACTATGGGGAAACGTTAGGCCAGGGGAAAGGTTTAGGCCAGTGGACAAGGTTAGGCTAGGGGAAAAGGTTAAGCTAGGGGAAGGTTTTAGCTTTGTTTAAGGTTCAGCGAGGTGATAACATTAGGCCAGGGGAAAGGTTTATTGTAGGGGAAATAATAATGTTGCTATCTGTTAAATGCTTAGTATGTCCAGAGCACCGTTCTAAGCACTGGGGTAGACTCAAGGGAATCAGGTTGTCCCACGTGGGGCTCACAGTCTTAATCCCCATTTAACAGATAAGGTAACTGAGGCAAAGAGAAGTTAAGTGACTTGCCCAAAGTCACCCAGCTGACAAGTGGCAGAGCCGGGATTTGAACCCATGGCTACGGTAAAATGTTAGGTAAAGGGAAAAGGTTAGGCTAGGGGAAAGCTTAGGCCGGGGTAAAGGCTAGGTCGGGGAAAAGGGTAGGCTGCTTAAAAAGGTTAGGCCAGGTGAAAAGGTTAGGCCAGAGGAAAAGGTTAGGCCCGGGGAAAAGGTTAAGGATACCTTAGACTAAGGGAAAACATTAGGTTAAAGGAAAGGTTTAGGCTAGCGGAAAAGGTTAGGCTAGGGGAAAAGGTAAGTCTAGGGGCAAGATTAGACTCGGGGCAAGATTAGATTTGGGAAATCGTTAGGCTGGGGCCAACATTAGGATAGGGGACAAGCATATGCCATAGAAAAATGGCAGGCCAGGGGAAGCAGTTGGGCCAAGAGAAAAAAATTAGCCCAGGGAGAAAGTTAGGCTGGGGGAAAAGGTAAGGCTAGGGGAAAACGTTAAACTCAGGGAAAAGGTTAGGCAAGAAGAAAGGTTAGTCTAGGGGAAGAAGTTAGCCCAGGGGAAAGGTGTAAGCCAGGGAAAAGCTTAGGACAGGAGAAAGGTTTAGGCCAGGGAAAAAGGTTAAGCCAGGGGAAATGTTTAACCCTAAGAAATGGTTATGTCCCCACCCTTTGCTTTCCAGGCCTGTCACTGAACACTTCTAATTCCAGTTTTGGCCCCTGAGCCTTTGCCTTCCAGGCTTGGCCCTGAACTCTTCTGTTTCCATTTTGGTCCCCCTTAGCCTTTCCTTTGAGAGAGTTAGCCTAAGGGAAATGGAAAGGCTAGAGAAAAAACGTTAGTGTCAGGGAAAATGTTAGGCTCAGGGAAAGGATTGGACAAGGGGAAAAGGTTAGGCAAGGAGAAAATGTTAGGCTAAGGGAAAGTTAGTCTAGGGGAAAGGTTAGGATGGGGAAAAGGTTAGGCCAGAGGAAAAGGTTAGGCCAGAGGAAAAGATTCCATGATGGGCAATCTTACGCCAGGGGAAAAAACTGGCAAGGGGAAAGTTTGAGCCAGAGAAAAGCTTAGGCCAGGGAAAAAGGTTAATCCAGGGGACAAGGTTAGGCCAGAGGATGAGCTTAAGTCAGGGAAAAGGTTATGCTAGTGGAAAAACGTTGGCCAGGGGAATACGTTTGGCCTGGGGAACATGTTAGTAGGCCAGGGGAATAGGTTGGGCATAGGAAAAAATGTTAGGAGAGGAAAAAGCTTAGGCCAGGCAAAAAGGTCAGGCCACGGAAAAAGGTTATCAGTGCAAGGGTTATGCTAGGGGAAATGATTAGGCTGGGGAAAAGGTTAGGCATTCGGAAAAGTTTAAGTTGGAGGAAAGATAAGACTAGGGGAAACGGTCAGGCTTTGGGAAAAAGGTTAAGATCAGGAAAAAGGTTAAGCTAAAGGAAATGGCTAGGCTAGGGTGAAAGGTTAGGCTATGGGCAATGGGTAGGATAGGGGAAGGTTTAGGCATGGGCAAAGGTTAGACTAAGGAAAAAAGCTAGGCAAAGTTTAAAGATTAGGTCTGGAGAAAAGGTTAGGTTAGAAAAAAGCATTAGACTATTGGGAAGGTTGTGCTAGCGGGAAAGGTTAGAATCGGGGGAAAGTTAAGACTAAGTGACAAAGTTAGTCTTGGAGAACAGGCTAGGCTAGGGGAAAAGGTTAGGCTAGGGGAGAAGGTTAGGCCTGGGGAAAAGTTTAACCCGGGGTAAAAGTAACTGTCGGGGAAAAGGTTTGGCCAGGGGAAAAGGTTAGGCTAGGGGAAAAGGTTAGACTCTAGGAAAGGTTATGCTTGCCGTAAAGGTTAGGTTAGGGGAATGAGCTGAGGCTAGGAGAAAAGGTTAGGCCAGGGGAAAGGTTTTAACATGGGGAAAGGTTAGCCAGAGGAAAACATTAGGCCAGGGGAAAACGTTAATCCAGGGCAAAAGCGTAGGCTACTGGAAAGGGTCAGGCTAGGGGAAAAGGTTAAGGTAAGGAAAAGGTTACTCTGGGGTAAAAGGCTAAGCTAGGGGAAAAGGTTAGGCTAAAGGATATGGTTAGGCCATTGAAAAAGGGTAAGCTAGGGGAAAAGTTCAGACCATGGGAAAAGGTTATCACTGAAGAAGCTATGATGGGGGAAATGATTAGGCCAGGGGAAAAGGTTAGGCTGTGGGAAATAGTTGGGTTAGGGGAAAGGTTAGGCAAGGGGAAAACATTACAGCAAGGAAATGTTTAAACCAGGAAAAAGCTTAGGCCAAGGGAAAAGGTTAAGAGAACGAAAAGCTTAGGCCAGGGGAAAAGTTTAGGCCATGGGAAACGTTTAAGCCTGGGAAAAGGTTATGCTAGGGGAAAGGTTCATGGTAGGGGTCAATGTTAGGGTCGAGGAAACGGTTAGGCCAATGGAAAGCTTTAGGCCGGGGAAACTGTTAAGCCAGGGAAAAGCTTAGGCTACTGGAAAGGGTCAGGCTAGAGGAAAAGGTCAGGTTTTTGGGAAAAGGCTTGGCTAAGGAAAAGGTTACTTCAGCGGAAAAGGTTAAACCAGTAAAAGGATTAGAAAATGGGGAAAGGTTAGGCTATGGGAAAAGGTTAGAACAGGGAAAAGATTTGGCAAGGGGAAAATAGGCTGGGGAAAGATTAGGGTGGGTAAAAGGTTTGGGAAGGGAAAACATTAGGCCAGGGGAGAAGGTTGTGGTAGGGGAAAAGGTTTGGCTAGGGGAAAATGTTAATCTAGGGTCAAGGCTAGGCCAGGGGAAAACGTTAGGCAGGGAACAGTTAGGCCAGGGGAAAAAGTTAGGCAGGGGGAAGACGTTATGCTAGGGGAAAATGCTAAGCCTGGGAAAAAGGTGAAGCTAGGGGAAAAGGTTACACCAGGGGAAGGAGTTAGGCTTTTCAAGGTTAGGTTAGTGGAAAAGGCTAAACCTGGGAGAAAGATAAGGCTAGGGGAAAGCGTTAGGCTAGGGGAAAGATTAGACTAGGAGAAAAGTTAGGCTAGGGGAAAAGGGTAGGCTAGGGGAAAGGGTGGACTAGGGAAAAGATTAGACTATGGGGAAACGTTAGGCCAGGAGAAAGGTTTAGGCCAGGGGACAAGTTTAGGCCAGGGGAAGACGTTCGGATATGGGAAAGATGAGGCTAAGGGAAACCATTAGCGTAGGAAAAAAATTTCGGCTAGGAGAAAAGTTTAGGCTAGGTGAAAAGGTTAGGCAAGGGGAAAAGGTTAGGCTAGGGAGAAAGTTAGGCCAGGGGAATAGCTAAGGCTAGGCAAAAAGGTCAGGCTTGGGGAAAACGTTATGCTCAGGGAAAAGGTTAGGCAAGGAGACAAGTTTCTCTAGGGGAGATTAGACCAGGGGAGAAGGTTAAGTGAGGGGAAATGGTTAGGCTAGGGAAAGGATTAGGCTAGGCAAAAGGTTTGGCAAGGGGAAAACATAAGGCAAGGTGAAACAGTTACGGAGGGGAAAAAATATGGCAAGGGGAAAAGGTTAGGCCAGGGGAAAGGTTTAGGCCACAGGAAGAGTTTAGGAAAGGGGACAAGGTTAGGCCAGGAGAAAGGCTAGTACAAGGAAAACCTTAGACCAGGGTAAATGGTTTAGGCCAGCGAGATGGTTGCGATTGGTTTAAATGTTAGGTTAGAGGAAACTTTCAGGTTACGGGAAAGAGTTAGGCGGGAGGAAAAGGATAGGTCAGGGAAAAAGGCTAAGCCTGGCAAAATAGTAAGGCTAGGGGAAAAGGTTACTCTAGAGGAAACAGTAGACTAAGGGAAATGTTAGGCTAGGAGAAAACATTAGGTTATGGGTATAGTAGGTTAGGGGCAAAGATAAAGGTAGGGGAAAAAGTTAGACAAGGGGAAAAGTTTTGGCAAGGGAAAATGGTTAAGCTCAGGGAAAAGGTTAGGCAAGAGGAAAGGTTAGGCTTTGGGAAAAAGTTAGCCCAGGGGAAAGGTTTCAGCCAGGGCAAAGCTTAGGACAGGAAAAATGTTTAGGCCAGAGAAAAAGGTTAATCCAGGGGAAAATTCTAATCCTAAAAAAAGGTTATGTTAGGGGAAAGGTTTCTCTAGGTGAAAACCTCAGACCAGGGAAAAAGTTAGGCCCAAGGAAAAAGGTAAGGCTATCTGAAAAAGATGGCCAGGGGAAAAGGTTAGGCTAGGGGAAATGTTAGGCTAGGGGAAAGGTTAGACTAAGGGAAAGCATTAGGCTAGAGGAAAAGGTGAGGTTACTAGAAAAATTTTAGGTAAGAGGATAAGGTTAGGTGATGGGAAATGGTTGTGTTAGGGGAAGGTGTTGAGCCCCCAACCTTTGTCTTCAAGCATGGCCCTGAACCTTACTCTTTCCAGATTTGGCCCCCCAGCATTTGCCTTCCAGACCTGGCCCCAAACCCTTATCTATCTAGTTTTGGTCTCCCAGCATTTGCCTTATAGACCTGGCCTTGAACCTTTCTCGTTCCAGTTTTGGCCCCCTAGCCTTTGTACTCTAGCCTGACTCTCCAAACCTTGCCTTCCAGGCCTTTCTCTGAACACTGTGTTACAGGATTGCTCCCTCCCCCAGCCTATGCCTTCCAGACCTAGCCCCGTACTTTTGGCCTGCAACCCTTGTCTTCCAGTCTGGTCCTGAAACCTTCTCATTCTAATTTTGCTCCCCAGCCTTTGCCTTCCAGGCCTGGCCCTGAACCTTTCTCTTTCCAGTTTCTCCTCACCCCCGACCTTTCCCTTCCAGGTCTGGCCCCAACCTGTTCCCCTTCCAGTTTTGGCCCCGCCCCCCGTCCCCACAGCCCGCCAGGCTTAGCCTTTCCAGACCTGGACTCGAACACCTCTCTTTCCACTTTTAGCCCCCCAGCCTTTGCCTTCCAAGAGTGGCCCCGAACCCTTCTCGTTTCAGTTTCCTCCTCCCACCCCAAATTTGCCTACTAGGCCTGTCCCCAGACCCCTATCATTCCAGTTTTGTCCCCCCAGCCTGTGCCTTCCAGGCTTGGCTCCGATCACTTCTCTATCCAGTTTTGGACCGCCCCCATCATTTGCTTTCCAGACCTGACCCCGACCCCTTCTCTTTCCAGTTTTGGTCCCCACACGTTGTGTTCTAGGCCTGGCCCTGAACACATCTAATTCCAGTTTTGGCCCCTGAGCCTTTGCCTTCCAGGCTTGGCCCTGAACCCTTATGTTTCCATTTCGGTCCCCCTTAGCCTTTTCTTCGAGAGAGTTATGCCAAGGGAACTGGAGAGGCTACGGAAAAACGTTAGGGTCAGGGAAAATGTTAGGCTCAGGGAAAAGGTTGTACAAGGGGAAAAGGTTAGGCAAAGAGAAAGAAAATGTTAGGCTAAGGGAAATGTTAGTCTAGGGGAACGGTTAGGCTAGGGAAAAAGGTTAGGCCAGAGGAAAAGGTTAGGCCAGAGGAAGAGATTCCATGATGGGAAATCTTAGGCCAGGGGAATGATTGAGCCAGGAAAAAGCTGAGGCCAGGGGAGAAAGTTAGTCTATGGGACAAGGTTAGGCCAGGAGAGGAGTTTAAGTCAGGTAAAACCTTATGCTGGTGGACAAACGTTAGCCAGGGGAATAGGTTAGGCCTGGGGAAAATGTTAGGAGAGGAAAAAGCTTAGGCCAGACAAAAAGGTCAAGTCAAGGAAAAAGGTTATCAGTGAAAGGGTTATGCTACGGGAAATGATTTGGCTTGGGAAAAGGTTAGGCAATGGAAAATGGTTAAGTTTGAGGAAAGATGAGACTAGGGGAAAAGGTCAGGCTTTGGGGAAAAGGTTAAGACCAGGAAAAAGGTTAAGCTAAAGGAAATGGCTAGGTTAGGGTGAAAGGTTAGGCTATGGGCAATGGTTAGGATAAGGGAAATGTTAGGCATGGGCAAAGGTTACTCTAAGGAAAAAAGCTAGGTAACGTTTATAGATTAGGTCTGGGGAAAGGCTTAGGTTAGAAAAAAACATTAGACTAGTGGAAAGATTGTGCTAGTGGGAAAAGTTAATATGGGGGGAAAGTTACAGCTAAGGGAAAAGGTTAGGCTAGGAGAACAGGCTAGGCTAGGGGAAAAGGTTAGGCTAGGGGAAAAGGTTAGGCGTGGTGAAAAGTAACTGTAAAAGTAACTGTACTGGTAAATGTAACTGTAGGGGAAAAGGTTTGGCCAGGGGAAAAGGCTAGGCTAGGGGAAAAGTTTAGACTCTAGGAAAGGTTATGCTTGGAGTAAAGGTTAGGTTAGGAATTAGCTGAGCCTAGGAGAAAAGGTTAGGCCAGGGGAAAGGTTTTGACATGGGGAAATGTGAGACGGGGAAAACGTTAGGACAGGGGAAAACGTTAATGCAGGGCAAAAACGTAGGCTATTGGAAAGGGTCAAGCTAGGGAAAAAGGTTAAGGTAAGGAAAAGGTAACTCTGGGGAACAAGGTTAAGCTAGGGGAAAAGGTTAGGCTAAGGACTATGGTTAGGCCATGGGAAAAGGGTAAGCCAGGGGAAAAGATCAGTCCATGGGAAAAGGTTATCAGTGAAAAAGCTATGATGGGGGAAATGATTAGGCCAGGGGAAAAGGTTAGGCTGTGGGAAATAGTTGGGTTAGGCGAAAGGTTAGGCAAGGGGAAAACATTACAGCAGGAAAATGTTTAAACCAGGAAAAAGCTTAGGCCAGGGGAAAAGGTTAAGGGAAGGAAAGGTTTAGGCCAGAGGAAAGGTTTAGGCCAGGGGAAAAGCTGAAGCCGGGGAACAGGTTCTGCTAGGGGGAAAGGTTATGGTAGGCGCTAATGTTACGCTGGGGGAAACGCTTAGGCCAGTGAAAAGCTTTAGGCCAGGGGAAACTGTTAAGCCAGGGGAAAAGCTTAGGCTACTGGAAAGGGTCAGGCTAGGGGGAAAGGTCAGGCTTTTGGGAGAAGGTTTGGCTAAAGAAAAGGTTACTTTAGGGAAAAAGGTTAAACAAGGAAAAGAATTAGGCTGAGGGAAAAGGTTAGGGCATGGGCAAAGGTTAAGGCAGGGGAAAGGGTAAGACCATGGGAAAAGGTTATCAGTGAAAAGGTTATGATAGGCGAAATGATTAGGAAAAAGTTAGGCCAGGGGAAATGCTTAGCCTACTGGGAAGGGTCAGGCTTTGGGGAAAAGTTTAAGACTGTGAAAAGAAATAAGCTAGGGGAAATGGTTAGGCTAAGGGCAAAGGTGAGACTATGGGAAATAGGTTAAAGGAAAGATTAAGCTAGGAGAAATGTTTAGGCTATGGGAAAGGTTAGGCATGGGCAAAGGTTAGGCTACAGGAAAAGGCTAGGCAATGTTTAAAGATTAGGTTAGGGGAAAAGGTTAGGTTAGGAGAAAGTGTTAGGTTTGCAGAAATGCCAGGGTACAGGTTATTGTATGGGACTGGGAAGACTGGGAAAAGAATTAAGATAGGGGGAAAGGCCAAGGGAAAAGGTGAAACTATAGGAAATAGGTTAAAGGAAAGGTTAGGCTAGGGGAAAAGATTAGGTAAGGGGAAAATGGGCTAGGGGAAAGATTAGGTTGGGCAAAAGATTTGGCAAGCGGAAAACATTAGGCCAGGGGAGAAGGTTGTGGTAGGGGAAAAGGTGTGGCTAGGGGAAAAGGTTAGGCTATGGGAAAAGCTAGGCCAGGGGAAAATGTTAGGCCAGGGAACAGTTAGGCCAGGGGAAAATGTTAGGCAGGGGGAAGACGTTATTCTAGGGGAAAATGCTAAGCCTGGCAAAAAGGTGAGGCTAGGGGTAAAGGTTACGCAAGGGGAAAGAGTTAGGCTTTTCAAGGTTAGGGTAGTGGAATAGGCTAAACCTGGGAGAAAGATAAGGCTAGGGGAAAGGGTTAGGCTAGGGGAAAGATTAGACTAGGAGAAAAGTTAGGCTGGGGATAAAGGGTAGGCTATGGAAAAGAGTGGATTAGAGTAAAGATTAGACTACTCAGAAACGTTAGGCCAGGGGAAAAGTTTATGCCAGAGAACAAGGTTAGGCCAGGTGAAGACTTTAGGATATGGGAAAGATTAGGATAAGCGAAACCATTAGCCTAGGGAAAAAATTTCGGCTAGGAGAAAAGTTTAGGCTAGGTGAAAAGGTTTGGCAGAAGGTTAGGCCAGGGAGAAAGTTAGGCCAGGGGAATAGCTAAGGCTAGGCAAAATAGTCAGGCTTGGGACAAACATTATGCTCAGGGAAAAGGTTAGCCCAGGCAAGGAGAAAGCTTTTGTCTGGAGAATGGATTAGAGGTGGGGACAAGGTTAGGCAAGGGGAGATGGTTAGGCTAGGTGAAAGATTAGGCCAGGCAACAGGTTTGGCAAGGGGAAAACATAAGGTCAAGTGAAATGGTTACGGTAGGAGAAAAGGTATGGCCAGGGGAAAAGTTTAGCCCAGGGGAAAGGTTTAGGCTACAGCAAGATGGTAGGAAAGGGGTCAACGTTAGGCCAGGAGAAAAGCTTTGTACAGGGAAAAACCTAGGCCAGGGGAAATTGCTTAGGCCAGGGAGACGCTTGGTCCTGCTGTAAATGTTAGGTTAGGGAAAATCTTTAGGCTTGGGGAAAGCGTTAGGCAGGGGAAAAAGGTTAGGCTTGGAGAAAAGGCTAACACTGGGAAAATGGTAAGGCTAGGGGAAAGGTTAGCCTAGGGGAAAGAATAGACTACGGAAAACGTTAGGCTGGGGGAAAACATTAGGATTGGGGAAAAGCCTAGGCCAAGAGAGAAGGTAGGCCAGGGGAAAAGGTTAGGCCACAGGAAGAGGTTAGGCTAAGGGAAAAGGTTAGGCCAGGGAGAAAGTTAAACTAGGGGAAAAGTTAAACTCAGGGAAATTATTAGGCAAGGGGGAAAGGTTAGGCTAGGGGAAATGGTTAGACCAGGGGAAAAGATTAAGCCAGGAAAAAGCTTAGGTCGGGGAAAAAGTTAGGCCAGGGGAAAAGATCAGGCAAGGGGAATAGGTAAGGCTTGGGGAAAACGTGAGGCTCAAGGTAAAGGTTAGGTAGGAAGAAAAGGTTAGGTGAGATGAACAGGACAGGCCAGGGGAAAATCTTAGACCAGGGTAAAATGTTAGGTCAGGGGATAAGCTTAGGCCGGTGCAAAATGTAAGGCTAGGGCAAAAGGTTAGGCCAGGAGAAAAGGTTAGACTGGGGAAAAGCTTAGGCCAGAGGAAAAGGTTAGGCAAGGGGAACTGGTTATGCTAGGGCAAAGATTAGGTTAGGCGGAAGGTTTGGCAATGGGAAAACATTAGGCCAAGGAAAGGTTATGTTAGGGGAAAAGGTATGGCTAGGGGAAAAGGTTAAGCTATGGGAAAAGGTTTGGCCAGGGAAAAGCTTGGCCAGGGTTAAAGGTTAGGCCGGGGGAGAAGTTTAGATCCGGAGTAAAGGTTAGGCTAGCGGAAATGGTTAAAGAAGGGAGAAGGTTGGGCTTGGTGTGAATGTTAGGTTAGAGGAAAGGTTTAAGCTAGGGTTAAGAGTTAGGTGGGAGGAAAAGGATAGGTTAGGGAAAAAGGCTAAGCTTGGTAAAATAGTAAGGCTAGGGGAAAAGGTTACTCTAGGGGAAAGAGTAGACTAAGGGAAATGTTAGGCTAGGAGAAAACATTAGGCTAGGGGAAAAAAAGTTGGTCAGTGGAAAAGGTTAAGGTAGGGGAAAAAGTGAGACCAGGGGAAAAGTTAGGCAAGGAGAAATGGTTAAGTTAGGAGAAAGGGTTAGGCCAGGGGACAAGGTTAGGCTAGGGGAAAAGGTTAAACTAGGGAAAGTTTAAGCTTGGTGTAAGGTTCGGTAAGGTGATAACATAAATATTTATGTCAGGGGAAATAATAATGTTGGTATTTGTTAAGTGCTTACTATGTGCAGAGCACTGGGGTAGACACTAGAGAATCAGGTTGTCCTCCGTGGGGCTCACACTCTTTATCCCAATTTTACAGATGAGGTAACTGAGACACAGAGAGGTTAAGTGACTTGCCAAAGTCACCAAGCTGACAAGTGGCAGAGCCGAGATTTGAACCCATGGCTAGGGGAAAATGTTAGGTAAAGGGAAAAGGTTGGGCTAGGGCAAAGCTGAGGCCAGGGGCAAAGGGTTGGTCGGGGAAAAGGGTAGGCTGGGGAAAAAGGTCAGGCCAGGGGAAAAGGTTAGCCTAGGGGAAAGATTAGAGTAAGGATGCCTTAGACTAAGGGAAAACATTAGGTTAAAGGAAAGGTTTAGGCTAGGGGAAAAGGTTAGGTTAGGGGAAAAGGTAAGTCTAGGGGCAACATTAAACTCGGGGCGAGATTACATTTGGGAAATCGTTTGGCTGGGGGGAAACATTAGGATAGGGGACAAACATAGGCCATGGAAAAATGGTAGGCCAGGATAAGAGGTTGGGCCAAGAAAAAAACTAGCCCAGGGAGAAGGTTAGGCTGGGGGAAAAGGTGAGGTTAGGGGAAAGCATTAAGCTCAGGGAAAAGGTTAGGCAAGAGGAAAGGTTAGGCTTGGGGAAATGGTTAGCCCAGGGGAAAGGGTTAAGCCAGGGAAAAGCTTATGACAGGAGAAAGGTTTAGGCCAAGGAAAAAGGTAAAGCCAGGGGAAAGGTTTAATCCTAAGAAAAGGTTATGTGAGGGGAAAGGTTTGGCCAGGTGAAAACCCCAGATCAGGGAAAAGGTTAGGGCCAAGGAAAACGGTAAAGCTATGTGAAAAGGTTAGGCCAGGGGAAAAGGTTAGGCTAGGGGAAAGGTTAGGCTAAGGGATAACATTAGGCTAGGGGAAAAGGTAAGGCTACAGGTAAAAGTTTAGGTAAGAGGAAAAGGTTAAGTGATGGGAAATGGTTATGTTAGGGGAAAGTGTTGGGCCCCCCAGCCTTTGTCTTCAAAACTTGGCTCTGAACCTTACTCTTTCCAGATTTAGCCCCCCAGCCTTTGCCTTCCAAACCTGGCCCCAAACCCTTCTTCTAGCTAGTTTTGGTCCTCCAGCATTTGCTTTATAGCCCTGGCCTTGAATCTTTCTCGTTCCAGTTTTGGCCCCCTAGCGTTGTTCTTCTAGGCCTGACCCCCGAAACCTTGACTTCCAGGCCTTGCTCTAAACACTGTTTCCGGATTGGGCCCTCTCTCTTTGCCTTCCAGGCATGACTCTGAACCCTTCTCGTTCCGATTATGGTCCCCCAGTCTAGGCCTTCCAGAACTAGCCCCTACCCTTCTCCTTTGAGTTTAGGCCCCCAGCCTTTGCCTTCCAGGCCTGGCCCTGAACCTTTCTCTTCCCAGTTTCTCATCGCCCCCCAACCATTCCCTTCCAGGTCTGGCCCTAACCAGTTTTGCCCCCAGCCCCCCGCCAGCCTTAGCCTTTCGAGACCTGACCCCCAACACTTCTCTTTCCCGTTTGAGCCTCCCAACCTTTGCCTTTCAAGAGTGACCGGAGCCCTTCTTATTTCAGTTTTGCCCCCCCGCCAAGCTTTACCTACTAGGCCTGTCCACAGACCCCTATCATTCCAGTCTTGTCCCCCCAGCCTGTGCCTTCCAGGCTTGGCTCCGATCCCTTCTCTATCCAGTTTTGGACCCCCAAACATTTGCTTTCCAGACCTGACCCCGAACCCCTCTCTTTCCAGTGTTGGCACCCCATCCTTTGCTTTCCAGACCTGGTACCCCAGGGTTTGCCTGACATGTCTGGCCTCGAATTCTTCTCATTCCACTTATGGCCAACCAGCTTTTGTCTTCCAGACCTGGGGCCCGCAACTTTTCCTTCTAGGCCTGGCACTGAACCGTTCTCGTTCCAGTTTTGGCTCCCCAGCCTTACCCTTCCAGGTCTGGCTCCAAATTCTTCTGTTTCCAGTTTTGGTCCCAGAGGTTTTACCTTCTAGTCCTGGCCCTGAACACCTCTCTTTTTTGCCCCTGGCCTTTTCTTTACAAGCCTGTCCTAACCCGTCTCATTCAGGTTTGGTCCCCCAGCCTATGCCTTCCAGGCTTGGTCCTCAACCTTTCTCGTTTCAGTTTTGCCCCACCAGGTTTTGTCTACTAGACCTGTAACCAGACCCCTCTCACTTCGGTTTTGTCACCCCGGCCTTTGCCTTCCAGGTCTGGCTCCGATCCCTTTTCTATCCAGTTTTGGACCCCCAGCATTTGCTTTCCATGCCTACCCCGGAACGCTTAGCTTTCCTGTTTTGTCTCCCCAGCCTATGCCTTCAAGGCTTGACCATGAACTCCTCTCTTTCTAGTTTTACCCCCCTCCCCTCCCCAGCCTATGCTTTCCAGGCAGGGCTCCAAACCCTTCTCATTCCAGTTAGCCGACCCCCGCCCCCCCCCCGCGCCAGCCTTTGCCTTCCAGGCCTGGACCCCAGACTCTTCTCGTTTCAGTTTTCTCCCCTCAGGGCTTGCCTTACAGGCCTAGCCGTCCCCGCCCCATGGCCTTGCCTTCCAGGCTGCGCCCAGAACCTTTCTCTTCCCATTTTTGATCTCCACCCTTTGCTTTCCAGGCCTGGCCCTGAACACCTCTAATTCCAGTTTTGGCCCCTGAGCCTTTGCCTTCCAGCCTTGGCCCTGAACCCTTCTATTTCCATTTTGGCCCCCTTAGCTTTTCGTTTGAGAGAGTTAGGGCAAGGGAAATGTAAAGGCTATGGAAAAATGTTAGGGTCAGGGAAAATGATAGGCTCAGGGACAAGGTTGGACAAGGGGAAAAGGTTAGGCAAGGAGAAAATGTTAGGCTAAGGGAAAAGGTAGTCTAGGGGAAAGGTTAGGCTAGGGGAAAAGGTTAGGCCAGAGGAAAAGGTTAAGCCAGAGGAAGAGATTACATGATGATTACATCTTAGGCCAGGGGAAAAACCTGGCAAGGGAAAGGTTTCAGCCAGGGAAAAGCTGAGGCCAGGAGAAAAGGCTAGTCCAGGTGACAAGCTTAGGCCAGGGGATGCGTTTAAGCCACGGAAAAGGTTATGCTAGTGGAAAAAAGTAGGCCAGGAGAATAGGTTGGGCCTGGGGAAAATGTTAGGAGAAGAAACGTTTAGGCCAGACAAGAAGGTCCGGCCACGGGAAAAGGTTATCAGTGCAAGGGTTATGCTAGGGGAAATGATTAGCCTGGGGAGAAGGTTAGGCAATGGAAAATGGTTTTGTTCGAGAAAACATAAAACTAGGGGAAAAGGTCAGGTTTTGGGAAAAAGGTTAAGACCAGGAAAAAGGTTAAGCTAAGGAAATGGCTAGGCTAGGGTGAAAGAATAAGCTACAGGCAATGGTTCGGATGGGGAAAGGTTAGGCAGGGGCAAAAGTTAGACTAAGGAAAAAAGCTAGGCAACGTTTAAAGATTAGGTCTGGGGAAAATCTTAGGTTAGAAAAAAGCATTAGATTAATGGAAAGGTTGTGCTAGCGGGAAAGGTAAGAATGGGGGAAAGGTTAAGGCTAAAGGAAAAAGTTAGGCTAGGAGATCAGGTTAGGCTAGGGGAAAAGGTTCGGCTAGGGGAAAAGGTTAGGCATGGGGAAATGTTTAACCCGGGGTAAAAATAACCGTCCGGGAAAAGGTTTGGCCAGGGGAAAAGGTTAGGCTAGGGGAAAAGGTTAGACTCTAGGAAAGGTTATGCTTGGAGCAAAGCTTAGGTTAGGGGAATTAGCTGAGGCTAGCAAAAAATGTTAGGCCAGGGGAAAAGGTTTGACATGGGGAAGGGTTAGCCAGGGGAAAACGTTAAGGCCAGGGGAAAACGTTAATCCAGGGCAAAAGTGTAGGCTACTGGAAAGGGTCAGGCGAGGGGAAAAGGTTAAGGTAACAAAAAGGTTACTCTAGGGAACAAGGTTAAGCTAGGGGAAAAGATTAGGCTAAGGGATATGGTTAGGCCATGGGAAAAGGGCAAGCCAGGGGAAAAGATCACACCATGGGAAAGGTTATCAGTGAAAACGTTAAGATGGGGGAAATGATTAGGCTAGGGGAAAAGGTTAGCCTATGGGAAATAGTTGGGTGAGGGGAAAGGTTAGGCAAGGGGAAAACATTACAGCAGGGAAATGTTTAAACCAGGTAAAAGCTTAGGCCAGGGGAAAGGTTAAGAGAAGGAAAAGCTTAGGCCAGGGGAAAAGGTTAGGCCAGGGGAAAAATTTAATCCTGGGAAAAGGTTCTGCTAAGGGAAAAGGTTATGGTAGGGGCCAATGCTAGGCTGGGGGAAACGGTTAGGCCAGTGGATAGCTTTAGGCCAGGAGAAACTGTTAAGTCAGGGCAAAAGCTTAGGCTACTGGAAAGGGTCAGTCTAAGGGAAAAGGTCAGCCATTTACGAAAAGGTTTGGCTAAGGAAAAGGTTACTTTTGGGAAAAAGGTTAAACTAGGAAAAAGATTAAGCTAAAGGAAAAGGTTAGGCAATGGGAAAAGGTTAAGCCACGGGAATAGGTAACACCATGGGAAAAGGTTATCAGTGAAAAGGTTATGCTAGGGGAAATGATTAGGCCAGGGAAGAACGTTGGGCCAGGAGAAAAGGTTAGGCCAGGGGAAAGTCTTAGGCTACTGGGAAGGGTCAGGCTTTGGGGAAAAGTTTAAAAATAGGAAAAGAATTAAGCTAGGGGAAATGGTTAGGCTTAGGTGAAAAGGTGACACTTTGGGAAATAGGTTAGAGGAAAGGTTAGGCTAGGAGAAATTTTTAGGCTATGGGAAAGGTTAGGCATGGGCAAAGGTTAGGCTACTGGAAAAGGTTAGGTAGTGTTTTAAGATTAGGTTAAGGGAAAAGGTTAGTTTTGCAGAAAGGTTGGGCTCGAGGAAAAGTTTGGAATAGGGGAAAAATTGAGGATAATGGAAAAAGGCTAGGTGAAAAAGGCTAGGCTATGGGAAAAGGTTAGACAAGGGGAAAAGCTTAAGCCAGGGTAAAGGTTATTGTATGGGAAAAGGTTTGACCAAGAGAAAAAGTTAGTCTCTAGGAAAGGTTAGGCTAGAAGAAAAGGTTAGGTTAAGGGAATTAGCTAAGGCTTGGGGAAAAGGGGGAAAGGTTAGGACAAGGTTTTGCCCTGTGAAGAAGCTTAGGCTATGGTAAATGGTCAGGCTGAGATCAAAGGTCAGGCATGGGGAAAAGGTTAGGCTAGGGGAAAATGTTCGACCAGGGGAAAAGATTAGGCAAGGGGAAAATAGGCTAGGGGAAAGATTAGGTTGGGCAAAAGGTTTGGCAAGGGGAAAATATTAGGCCAGGGGAGAAGGTTGTGGTAGGGGAAAAGGTTTGGTTAGGGAAAAAGGTTAGGCTATGGGAAAAGCTAAGCCAGGGCAAAACGTTAGGCCGGGGAACAGTTAGGTCAGGGGAAAAAGTTAGGCAGGGGGAAGACGTTCTGCTATGAGAAAATGCTAAGCTTGGGAAAAAAGTGAGGCTAGGGTAAAGGTTACGCAAGGGGTAAGAGTTATGCTTTTCATGGTTAGGTTAGTGGGACAGGCTAAACCTGGGATAAAGATAAGGCTAGGTGAAAAGGGTAGGCTAGGGGAAAGGGTGGACTGGGGAAAAGATTAGACTATGGGGAAACGTTAGGCCAGGGGAAAGGTTTAGGCCAGGGGACAAGGTTAGGCTAGGGGAAAAGGTTAAGCTAGGGGAAAGTTTTAGCTTTGTTTAAGGTTCAGCAAGGTGATAACATTAAGCCAGGGGAAAGGTTTATTGTAGGGGAAATAATAATGTTATCTGTTAAATGCTTAGTATGTCCAGAGCACCGTTCTAAGCACTGGGGTAGACACAAGGGAATCAGGTTGTCCAGCGTGGGGCTCACAGTCTTAATCCCCATTTTACAGATGAGGTAACTGAGGCAAAGAGAAGTTAAGTGACTTGCACTAAGTCACACAGCTGACAAGTGGCAGAGCTGGGATTTGAACTCATGGCTAGGGGAAAATGTTAGATTAAGAGAAAAGGTCAGGCCAGGGGAAAGATTAGACTAAGGGATACCTTAGACTAAGGGAAAACATTAGATTAAGGGAAAGGTTTAGGCTAGGGGAAAAGGTTAGGTTAGGGTAAAAGGTTAGGTTAGGGGAAAAGGTAAGTCTAGGGGCAAGATTAGACTCGGGGCGAGATTAGATTTGGGAAATTGTTAGGCTGGGGGGAAAAATTAGGATGGGGACAAGCATAGGCCATGGAAAAATGGTAGGCCAGGGGAAGAGGTTAGGCCAAGAGAAAAAATTAGCCCAGGGAGAAAGTTAGGCTGGGGAAAAGGTAAGGCTAGGGGAAAATGTTAAGCTCAGGGAGCTTAAGAGGAAAGGTTAGGCTTGGGGAAAAAGTTAGCCCAGGGGAAAGGTGTAAGCCAGGGAAAAGATTAGGACAGGAGAAAGGTTTAGGCCAGGGAAAAAGATTAAGCCAGGGGAAATGTTTAATCCTAAGAAAAGGTTCTGTTAGGGGAAAGGTTTCCCTTGGTGAAAACCTCAAACCAGGGAAAAAGCTAGGGCCACGGAAAATGGTAAGGCTATGTGAGAAAGTTAGGCCAGGGGAAAAGGTTAGGCTAGGGGAAAGGTTAGGCTAAGGGAAAGCATTAGGCTTGGGGAAAAAGTGAGGTTACTGGAAAAATTTTAGGTAAGGGGAAAAGGTTAGGTGGTGGGAAATGGTTATTTTAGGGGAAAGGGTTGGCCCCCCCCGAGCCTTTGTCTTCAAACATGGCCCTGAACCTTACTCTTTCCAGATTTGACCCCCGAGCCTTTGCCTTCCACACCTGGCCCCAAACCCTTATCTATCTAGTTTTGGTCCCCCAGCATTTGCCTTATAGGCCTGGCCTTGGACCTTTCTCATTCCAATTTTGGCCCCCTAGCCTTTGTATTCTAGGCTTGACCCTCCACACTTTGCCTTCCAGGCCGTGCTCTGAACACTGTGTTCCAGGACTGCTGTCTCCCCCAGCCTAGCCTTCTAGACCTAGCCCGGTATCCTTCTCCTTCTAGTTTTGGCCCCCAGCCTTTGCCTTCCAGTTTTGGTCCCAAACCCTTCTCATTCTAGTTTTGGTCCCCATTCCTTGCCTTCCAGGCCTGGCCCTGAACCCTTCTCTTTCCAGTTTCTCCTCACCCCCCGACCTTTCCCTTCCAGGTCTGGCACCAACCTGTTCCCCTTCCAGATTTTCCCCGGCTCGCACCGCCCGTCAGGCTTAGCCTTTCCAGACCTGGACCCGAACACTTGTCTTTGCAGTTTTAGCCCCCATCCTCTGCCTTCCAAGAGTGGCCCCGAACCCTTCCCGTTTCCACTTTGCCCCCCCCGCCCCAAGCTTTGCCTACTAAGCCTGTCTTCAGACCCCTATCATTCCAGTTCTGTCCCCCAGCCTGTGTCTTCCAGGCTTGGCTCCGATCCCTTCTCTATCCAGTTTTGGACCCCCCAGCATTTGCTTTCCAGACCTAACCCGGAACCCTTCTCTTTCCAGTTTTGTCGCCCAACCTTTGCTTTCCAGACCTGGTCCCCCAGCCTTTGCCTGACAGGTCTGGCCTCCAATCCTTCTCATTCCACTTTTGGCAAACTAGCCTTTGTCTTCCAGACCTGGGCCCCCCAACCTTTCCTTCTAGGCCTGGCACTGAACCTTTCTGGTTCCAGTTTTGGCCACCCAACCTTACCCTTGCAGGCCTGGCTTCAAACTCTTCTATTTCCAGTTTTGGTCCCAGAGGTTTTACCTTCCAGTCCTGGCCCTGAACACTTCTCTTTCCAGTTTTTGCCCCTAGCCTTTCGTTTACAAGCCTGTCCTAAACCTGTCTCATTGAGGTTTGGTCCCCCAGCCTATGCCTTCCAGGCTTGGTCCTCAACCTTTCTCGTTTCAGTTTTGCCCCACCAGGTTTTGCCTACTAGACCTGTACCCAGACCCCTCTCACTCCCGTTTTGTCACCTGGGCCTTTTGTCACCTGGGCCTTTGCCTACCAGGCCTGGCTCCAATCCCTTCTCTATCCAGTTTTGGACCCCCAGCATTTAATTTCCAGGCCTACCCCAGAACGAGTAGCTTCCCTGTTTTGGCTCCCCAGCATTTGCCTTCAAGGCTTGTCCATCAACCCCTCTCTTTCTAGTTTTGCCCCCTCCCCAGCCTATGCTTTCCAGGCAGGGTTCCAAACCCTTCTCATTCCAGTTATGCCCTCCCCTGGTCTTTGCCTTCCAGGCCTGGACCGGAGCCCTTATTGTTTCACTTTTAACGTCCCCTCCCCGACCCGGATTGCCTTGCAGGCCTGGCCCTGAACCCTTCTCTTTCCAGTTTTGACACCGCCCCCCCCAGCCAGTGCCTTTCAGGCCTGGACCCCAATCCCTTCTCGTTTCAGTTTTGTCCCCCCAAGGCTGCCTTACAGGCCTAGCCCCCCCCATCGATTTGCCTTCCAGGCTAGGCCCAGAACCCTTCTCTTTCCAGTTTTGGTCCCCACCCTTTGCTTTCCAGGCCTGGCCCTGGACACTTCTAATTCGAGTTTTGGCCCCAGAGCCTTTGCCTTCCAGGCTTGGCCCTGAACCCTTCTGTTCCCATTTTGGTCCCCCTTAGCCTTTCCTTTCAGTGAGTTAGGCCAAGGGAAATGAAAAGGCTAGGGAAAAAACCTTAGGGTCAGGGAAAATGTTAGGCTCAGGGAAAAGATTGGACAAAGGGAAAAGGTTAGGCAAGGAGAAAATGTTATGCTAAGGGAAAGGTTATTCTAGGGGAAAGGTTAGGCTCGGGGAAAGGGTTAGGAAAGAGGAAAAGGTTAGGCCAGACGAAAGGATTACATGATGGGCAATCTTAGGCCAGGGGAAGAAGCTGGCAAGGGAAAGGTTTGAGCCAGGGAAAAGCTGAGGCCAGGGGAAAAGGTTAGTCAAGGGGACAAGGTTAGGCCAGGGGATGGGTTTAAGTCAGGGAAAAGGTTATGCTAGTGGAAAAGCATAGGGGAAATGTTAGGAGAGGAAAAAGCTTAGGCCAGGCGAAAAGGTCAGGCCACGGGAAAAGGTTATCAGTGCAAGGGTTATGCTAGGGGAAATGATTAGGCTGGGGAAAACGTTAGGCAATGGGAAATGGTTAAATTCGAGAAAAGATGAGACGAGGGGAAAAGGTCAGGCTTTGGCAAAAAGGTTGCCAAACCAGGAAAAAGGTTAAGCAAAAGGAAATGGCTAGGCTAGGGTGAAAGGTTAGGCTATAGGCAATGGTTAGGATAGGGGAAAGGTTAAGCAAGGGCAAAAGTTAGACTAAGTAAACAAGCTAGGCAACGTTTAAAGATTAGTTCTGGGAAAAAGCTTAGGTTAGAAAAAAAGCGTTAGACTATTGGAAAGGTTATCAGAGAAGCAGCGTGGCTCTGTGGAAAGAGCACGGGCTTTGGAGTCAGGGCTCATGAGTTCGAATCCCAGCTCTGCCACTTGTCGGCTGTGTGACTGTGGCCAAGTCACTTAACTTCTCTGTGCCTCCGTTCCCTCATCTGTAAAATGGGGATTTAGACTGTGAGCCCCACGTGGGACAACCTGATTCCCCTATGTCTACCCCAGCGCTTAGAACAGTGCTCGGCACATAGTAAGCGCTTAACAAATACCAACATTATTATTATTATTAGCGGGAATGGTTAGAATGGGGGAAAAGTTAAGGCTAAGGGAAAAAGTTAGGCTAGGAAAACAGGCTAGGCTAGGGGAAAAGGTTAGGCATGGGGAAACGTTTAACCCGGGGTAAAAGTAACTGTCGGGTTAAAGGTTAGGCTAGGAGAAAATGTTAGATTCTAGGAAAGGTAATGCTTGGAGTAAAGGTTAGGTTAGGGGAATAGCTAAGGCTAGGAGTAAAGGGTAGGCCAGGGGAAAATGTTTGACATGGGGAAAGGTTAGCCAGAGGAAAACGTTAGGCCAGGAGAAAAGGTTAATCCAGGGCAAAAGCGTAGGCTACTGGAAAGGGTCAGGCTAGGGGAAAAGGTTAAGGTAAGGAAAAGGTTACTCTGGGGAAAAATGTTAAGCTAGGGGAAAAGGTTAGGCTAAGGGATATGGTTAGGCCATGGGAAAAGGGTAAGCCAGGGGAAAAGATCAGACCATGGGAAAAGGTTATCAGTGCAAAAGCTATGATGGGGGAAATGATTAGGCCAGGGGAAAAGGTTAGGCTGTGGGAAATAGTTGGGTTAGTTGAAAGGTTAGCAAGGGGAAAACATTACAGCAGGGAAATGTTTAAAGCAGGAAAAATCTTAGGCCGGGGAAAAGGTTAAGAGAAGGAAAAGGTTAGGCCAGGGGAAAAGGTTAGGCCCGGGGATAGGTGTAAGCCTGGGAAAAGCTTCTGCTAGGGGAAAAGGTTATGGTAGGGGCCAATGTTAGGCTCGGGGAAACGCCTAGGCCAGTGGAAAGCTTTAGGCCAGGGGAAACTGTTAAGTCAGGGGAAAAGCTTAGGCTACTGGAAAGGGTCAGGCTAGGGGAAAAGGTCAGGGTTTTGTTTAAAGGTTTGGCAAAGGAAAAGGTTACTTTAGGGAAAAAGGTTAAACTAGGAAAAATATTAGTATAAGGGAAAAGGTTAGGCCATGGGAAAAGGTTATCAGTGAAAAGGTTATGATAGGGGAAATGATTAGGCCAGGATAGAACGTTAGGCCAGGGGAAAAGCTTAGGCTACTGGGAAGGGTCAGGCTTTGGGGAAAGGTTAAAGGCAGGGAAAAGAATTAAGCTAGGGGAAATGTTTAGGCTAAGGTAAAAGGTGAGACTATCGGAAATAGGTTTAAGGAAAGGTTAGGCTAGGAGAAATGTTTAGGCTATGGGAAAGGTTAGGCATGGGCAAAGGTGAGGCTACAGGAAAAGGCTAGGCAATGTTTGAAGATTAGGTTAGGGGAAAAGGTTAGGTTAGGAGAAAGTGTTAGATCTGCAGAAAAGTTGGGCTGGGGGAAAAGATTGGAATAGGGGAAAAATTAAGGATCGTGAAGAAAGGTTGGGTGAAAAAGCTTAGGCCATGGGAAAAGCCCCATAGCCCATTCTCGTTCCGATTATGGTCCTCCAGCCTATGCCTTCCAGACCTAGCCCCTCCCCTTCTCATTCTAGTTTTGGCTCCCAGCCTTTGCCTTCTAGGCCTGGCCCTGTACCCTACTCTTTCCAGTTTCTCCTCACCCCCCGACCTTTCCCTTCCCTTGCCCGCCCGCCCCCCGCAACGGGCAGCCTTAGCCTTTCCAGACCTGGCCCCTAAGATTTAAGCCAGGGAAAAGCTTAGGATATGAGAAACGTTTAGGCCAGAGAAAAAAGTTTAAGCCAGTGGAAAAGTTTAATCCTAAGAAAAGATTATGTGAGGGGAAAGGTTTGGCTAGGTGAAAACCTCAAACCAGGGAAAAAGTTAGGACCAAGGAAAACGGCAAGTCTATGTGAGAAAGTTAGGCCAGGGGAAAAGGTTAGGCTAGGGGAAAGGTTAGGCTAGCGGAAAGGTTAAGCTAAGGGAAAGCATTAGGCTAGGGGAAAAGGTGAGGTTACTGGAAAAAAATTAGGTAAGAGGAAAAGGTTAGGTGATGGGAAATGGTTATTTAAGGGGAAAGTGATGGGCCCCCCAGCCTTTGTCTTCAAACATGGCCCTGAAGCTTACTCTTTCCAGATTTGACCCCCCAGCTTTTGCCTTCCAGACCTGGCCTCAAACCCTTATCTATCTAGTTTTGGTTCCCCAGCATTTGCCTTATAGACCTGGCCTTGGACCTTTCTCGTTCCAGTTTTGGCCTCCTAGCCTTTGTATTCTAGGCCTGACCCTCCAAACCTCGCCTTCCAGGCCTTGCTCTGAACACTGTGTTCCAGGATTGCTCCCTCCCCCAGACTATGCCTTCCAGACCTAGCCCCGTACCCTTCTCCTTCTAGTTTTTGCCCCCAGCCTTTGCCTTCCAGTTTTGTTCCCGAACCCTTCTCATTCTAGTTTTGTTCCCCATCCTTTGCCTTCAAGGCCTGGCCCTGAACCCTTCTCTTTCCAGTTTCTCCTCACCCCCCGACCTTTCCCTTCCAGGTCTGGCCCCAACCTGTTCCCCTTCCAGATTTGCCCCGCCCCCCGCCCCCACCACCCGCCAGACTTAGCCTTTCCAGACCTGGCCCCCAACACTTATCATTACAGTTTTAGCCCCCTGCCTTTCCCTTCCAAGAGTGGCCCCGAACCTTTCTCGTTTCCGCTTTGCCCCCCGCTCCAGGCTTTGCCTATTAGGCCTGTCATCACACCCCTATCATTCCGGTTTTGTCCCCCAGCCTGTGCCTACCAGGCTTACCTCCGATCCCTTCTCTATCCAGTTTTGGACCCCCCAGCATTTGCTTTCGATATCTGATCCCGAACCCTTCTCTTTCCAGTTTTGTCGCCCCAACCTTTCCTTTCCAGACCTGGTCCCCCAGGCTTTGCCTGACAGGTCTGGCCTCCAATCCTTCTCATTCCACTTTTGGCCAACCAGCCTTTGTCTTCTAGACCTCGGCCCCCCAACTTTTCCTTCTAGGCCTGCTACTGAACCTTTCTGGTTCCAGTTTTGGCACCCCAGCCTTACCCTTCCAGGCCTGTCTCCAAACTCTTCTATTTCCAGTTTTGGTCCCAGAGGTTGTACCTTCCAGTCCTGGCCCTGAACACTTCTCTTTCCAATTGTTGCACCTAGCCTTTGCTTTACAAGCCTGTCCTAAACCCTTCTCATTCAGGTTTGGTCACCCAGCCTATGTCTTCCAGGCTTGGTCCTCAACCTTCCTCGTTTCAGTTTTGCCCCACCAGGTTTTGCCTACTAGACCTGTACCCAGACCCCTCTCACTCCGGTTTTGTCAACCAGCCTTTACCTTGCAGGCCTGGTTCTGATCCCATCTCTATCCAGTTTTGGACCCCCAGCATTTACTTTCCAGGCCTACTCCGGAACGCTTAGCTTTCCTGTTTTGGCTCTCCAGCCTTTGCCTTCAAGGCTTGTCTATGAACCCCTCTCTTTCTGGTTTTGCCCCCCTCCTCAGCCTATGCTTTCCAGGCAGGGTTCCAAATCCTTCTCGTTTGAGTTATGCCCCGCCCCCAGGCTTTGCCTTGCAGGCCTGGACCTGAGCCGTTCTCGTTTCACTTTTAAACCCTCCCTCCCCGCCCGGATTGCCTTCCAGGCCTGTTCCTGAACCCTTCTCTTTCCAGTTTTGACACCCCCCCCAGCTTATGCCTTCCAGGCCTGGACCCCAAACCCTTCTCGTTTCAGTTTTGTCACCCCAGGGCTTGCCTTACAGGCCTAATCCCCCCCCCTATAGCTTTGCCTTCCAGGCTAGGCTCAGAACCCTTCTCTTTCCCAGAACCCTTCTCTTTCCTGTTTGGTCCCCACCCTTTGCTTTCCAGGCCTGCCCCTGGACACTTCTAATTCCAGTTTTGGCCCCTGAACCTTTGCCTTCCAGACTTGGCCCTGAACCCTTCTTTTCCATTTTGGACCCCCTTAGCCTTTGTGAGAGTTAGGCCAAGGGAAATGGAAAGGCTAGGGAAGAACGTTAGGGTCAGGGAAAATGTTAGGCTCAGGGAAAATGTTGGACAAGGGGAAATGGTTAGGCAAGGAGAAAATGTTAGGCTAAGGGAAACGTTAGACTAGGGGAAAGGTTAGGCAAGGGGAAAAGGTTAGGCCAGAGGAAAAGGTTAGGCCAGAGGAAGAAATTACATGATGGGAAATCTTAGAACGGGGGGGGGCGGGAAATGGCAAGGGAAAAGATTGAGCCAGGGAAAAGCTGAGGACAGGGGAAAAGGTTAGTCCGGGGGACAAGGTTAGGCCAGGGGATGAGTTTAAGTCAAGGGAAAAGGTTATGCTAGTGAAAAAACGTAGGCCAGGGGAATAGGCTGGGCCTGGGGAAAATGTTAGGAGAGCAAAAAGCTTAGGCCAGGCAAAAAGGTCAGGCCACGGGAAAAGGTTATCAGTGCAAGGGTTATGCTAGGGGAAATGATTAGGCTGGGGAAAAGGTTAGGCAATGGGAAATGGTTTAGTTCGAGGAAAGATAAGACTAGGGGAAAAGGTCAGACTTTGGGAAAAAGGTTAAGATCATGAAAAAGGTTAAGCTAAAGAAATGGCTAGGCTAGGGTGAAAGGTTAGGCTATTGGCAATGGTTAGACTAAGGAAAAAAGCTAGACAACGTTTGAAGAAAAAAGTGGCAAGGGAAAGGTTTGAGCGAGGGAAAAGCTTAGGCCAGGGGAAAAGGTTAGTCCAGGGGACAAGGTTAGGCCAGGGGATGAGTTTAAGTCAGGGAAAACGTTATGCTAGTGGAAAAACGTAGGCCAGGGGAATAGGCTGGGCCTGGGGAAAATGTTAAGAGAGGAAAAAGCTTAGGCCAGGCAAAAAGGTCAGGCCACGGGAAAAGGTTATCAATGAAAGGGTTATGCCTGGGGAAATGATTTGGCTGGGGAAAAGGTTAGGCAATAGGAAATGGTTAAGTTTGAGGAAAGATGAGACTAAGGGAAAAGGTCAGGTTTTGGGGAAAAGTTTAAGACCAGAAAAAAAGGTTAAGCTAAAGGAAATGGCTAGGCTAGGATGAAAGGTTCGGCTATGGGCAATAGTTAGGATAGGAGAAAGGTTAGGCATGGGCAAAAGTTAGACTAAGGAAAAAAGTTAGGCAACGTTTAAAGATTAGGTCTGGGGAAAAGCTTAGCTTACAAAAAGGCATTAGACTAGTGGAAAGGTTGTGCTAGCGGGAAAGGTTAGGATGGGGGACGTTAAGGCTAAGGGAAAAAGTTAGGCTAGGAGAACAGGCTAGGCTACGGGAAAAGGTTAGACATGGAGAAAGGTTTAACCCCTGGTAAAAGTAACTGTCGGGGAAAAGGTTTGGCCAGGGGAAAAGGTTAGGCTAGGGGAAAAGGTTAAACTCTAGGAAAGGTTATGTTTGGAGTAAATCTTAGGTTAGGGAAATTACCTGAGGCTAAGAGAAAAGTTTAGGCCAGGAGAAAGGTTTGGATATAGGGAAAGGATCGCCAGAGTAAAACGTTAGGTCAGGGGAAAAGGTTAATCCAGGGCAAAAGCGTAGGCTACTGGAAAGGGTCAGGCTAGGGGAAAAGGTTAAGGTAAGGAAAAGGTTACTCTGGGGAAAAAGGTTAAGCTAGGGGAAAAGGTTAGGCTAAGGGATATGGTTAGGCCATGGGAAAATGGTAAGCCAGGGGAAAAGATCAGACCATGGGAAAAGGTTATCAGTGAAAAGGTTATGATGGGGGAAATGATTAGGCTAGGGGAAAAGGTTAGGCTGTGGGAAATAGTTGGGTTAGGGGAAAGGTTAGGCAAGGGGAAAACATTACAGCAAGGAAATGTTTAAACCAGGAAAAAGCTTAGGCCAGGGAAAAAGGTTGGGCCAGGGGAAAGGTTTAAGCCTGGGAAAATGTTATGCTAGGGGAAAGGTTAGGCAAGGGGAAAATATTACAGCAGGGCAATGTTTAAACCAGGAAAAAGCTTAGGCCAGGGGAAACGATTAAGAGAAGGAAAAGCTTAGGCCAGGGGAAAAGGTTAGCCCAGGGGAAATGTTTAAGCCTGGGAACAGGTTCTGCTAGGGGAAAAGGGGATGGTAGGGGCAATGTTAAGCTGGGGGAAACAGTTAGGCCAGTGGAAAGCTTTAGGCCTGGGGAAAGTGTAAAGCCAGGGCAAAAGCTTAGGCTACTGGAAAGGGTCAGGCTAGGGGGAAAGGTCAGGCTTTTGGGAAAAGGTTAGGCTAAGGAAAATGTTACTTTAGGAAAAAATGTTAAATCAGAAAAAGGATTAGGCTGAGGGAAAAGGTTAGGCCTTGGGAAAAGGTTAAGCCAGGAGAAATGGTAAGACCATGGGAAAAGGTTATCAGTGAAAAGATTATGATAGGGGAAATGATTAGGCCAGGGGAGAAGGTTAGGCCAGGAGAGAAAGTTAGGGCAGGGGAAAAGCTTAGGCTATTGGGAAGCGTCAGGCTTTGGGGAAAGGTTTAAGACTGGGAAAAGAATTAAGCTAGGGGAAATGGTTAGGCTAGGGGAAAAGGTGAGACTAAGGGAAATAGGTTAAAGGAAAGGTTAGGCTAGGAGAAATGTTTAGGCTATGGGAAAGGTTAGGCATGGGCAAAAGGTAGGCTACAGGAAAAGGCTAGGCAATGTTTAAAGATTAGGTTAGGGGAAAAGGTTAGGTTAGGAGAAAGTTTTAGGTTTGCAGAAATGTTGGGCTGGGGGAAAAGATTGGAATAGGCGAAAAATTAAGGATAGTGGAAACAGGCTAAATGAATAAGGCTAGGCTATGCAAAAAGGTTAGACAAGGGGAAAAGCTTAAGGCAGGGTAAAGGTTACTGTATGGGAAAACGTTTGACCAGGAGAAGAGGTTAGTCTCTAGGAAAGGTTAGGCTAGGAGTAAAGTTTACGTTAGGGGAATTAGCTGAGGCTTGTGGAAAAGAGGGAAAGGTTAGGACAAAGTTTTGCCCTGGGAAAAAGTTTAGGCTATGGTAAATCGTCTGGCTGAGTTAAAAAGTGAGGCATGGGTAAAGGGTTAGGCTAGAGGAAAAGGTTAGACCAGGAGAAAAGATTAGGCAAGGGGAAAATAGGCTAGGGGAAATATTAGGTTGGGTAAAAGGTTTGGCAAGGGGAAAACATTAGGCCAGGGGAGAAGGTTGTGGTAGGGGAAAAGGTTTGGCTACGGGAAAAGGTTAGGCTATGGGAAATGCTAGGCCAGGGGAAAACGTTAGGCCACGGATCAGTTAGGCTAGGGGAATAGGTTAGGCAGGGGGAAGACGTTATGCTAGGGGAAAATGTTAAGCCTTGGAAAAAGGTGAGGCTAGGGGAAAAGCTTACGCAAGGGGAAAGAGTTAGGCTTTTCAAGGTTAGGGTGGTGGAACAGGCTAAACCTGGGAGAAAGATAAGGCTAGGGGAAAGGGTTAGGGTGGGGGAAAGGGTTAGGCTAAGGGAAAGGTTAGACTAGGAGAAAAGTTATGCGAGGGGAAAAGGGAAGGCTATGGGAAAGGGTGGACTTGGGAAAAGATTAGACTATGGGGAAACGTTAGGCCAGGGGAAATGTTTAGGCCAGGGGACAAGGTTAGGCCAGGGGAAGACGTTAGGCTATGGGAAATATTAGGCTAAGGGAAACCATTAGCCTCGGGAAAAAAATTAGGCTAGGAGAAAAGTTTAGGCTGGTGAAAAGGTTAGGCTAGGGGAAAAGGTTAGGCCAGGGAGAACGTTAGGCCAGCGGAATAGCTAAGCCTAGGAAAAAAGCTCAGTCTTGGGGAAAACGTTATGCTCAGGGTAAAGGTTAGGCAAGAAGAAAGGTTTTGTCTAGGGGTAAAGATTAGACCAGGGGACAAGGTTAAGCAAGGGGAAATGGTTAGAGTAGGGGAAAGATTAGGCTAGGCAAAAGGTTTGGCAAAGGAAAACATAAGGCCAGGTGAAACGGTTACAGCAGGGGGAAAAGTATGGCCAGGGGAAAAGGTTAGGGCAGGGGAAACGTTTAGGCTACAGGAATAGGTTAGGACAGGGGACAAGGTTGGACAAGGAGAAAAGCTTAGTTACAGGGAAAAACCCAGGCCAGGGGAACTGGTTTTGGCCAGGGAGACAGTTGGGCCTGCTGTAAATGTTAGGTTAGGGAAAATCTTTAGGCTTGGGGAAAGAGTTAGGCAGGGGGGAAAGGTTAGGCTAGGAGAAAAGGGTAAACCTGGGAAAATGGTAAGGCTAGGGGAAAAGGTTAGCATAGGGGAAAGAATAGACTAGGAAAAACGTTAGGCTGGGGGAAAACACTAGGATTAGGGAAAAGCTTAGGCTAAGAGAGAAGGTAGGCCAGGGGAAAAGGTTAGGCCACAGGAAGAGGTTAGGCTAAGGGAAAAGGTTATGCCAGGGAGAAAGTTAGACGATTGCAAAAGTTAAGCTCAGGGAAATTATTAGATAAGGGGGAAAGGTTAGGCTAGGGGAAATGGTTAGACCAGGGGAAAAAATTAAGCCAGAAAAAACCTTAGGTCAGGGAAAAAGTTAGGCCAGAGGAAAAGGTCAGGCAAGGGGAAAAGGTAAGGCTTGGGGAAAACGTGAGCGCTGGGGTAGACACTAGAGAATCAGATTGTCCTGCGTGGGGCTCACACTCTTAAACCCAATTTTACAGATGAGGTAACTGAGACACAGAGAAGTTAAGTGACTTGCCCAAATTCACCAAGCTGACAAGTGGCAGAGCCGAGATTTGAACCCATGGCTAGGGGAAAATGTTAGGTAAAGGGAAAAGGTTGGGCTAGGGGAAAGCTTAGGCCAGGGGTAAAGGGTTGGTCGGGGAAAAGGGTAGGCTGGGGTAAAAGGTCAGGCCAGGGGAAAAGGTTAGCCTAGGGGAAAGATTAGACTAAGGATAACTTAGAGTAAGGGAAAACATTAGGTTAAAGGAAAGGTTTAGGCTAGGGGAAAAGGTTAGGTTAGGGGAAAAGGTAAGTCTAGGGGCAAGATTAGACTCGGGCCGAGATTACATTTGGGAAATCGTTAGGCTGGGGGGAAACATTAGGATAGGGGACAAGCATAGGCCATGGAAAATTGGTAGGCCAGGGGAAGAGGTTGGGTCAAGAGAAAAAACTTGCCCAGGGAGAAAGTTAGGCTGGGGAAAAGGTAAGGCTAGGGGAAAGCGTTAATCTCAGGGAAAAGATTAGGCAAGAGGAAAGGTTAGCCTTGGGGAAAAAGTTAGCCCAGGGGAAAGGTTTAAGCCAGGGAAAAGCTTGGGACAGGAGAAGGGTTTAGGCCAGGGAAAAAGGTTAAGCCAGGGGAACAGTTTAATCCTATGTAAAGGTTATGTGCGGGGAAAGGTTTGGCTAGGTGAAAACCTCAGACCAGGGAAAAGGTTAGGGCCAAGGAAAACGGTAAAGCTATGTGAAAAAGTTAGGCCAGGGGACAGGTTTAGGCTAGGGGAAAGGTTAGGCTAAGGGATAGCATTAGGCTAGGGGAAAAGGTAAGGCTACAGGTAAAGGTTTAGGTAAGAGGAAAAGGTTAAGTGATGGGAAATGTTTATGTTAGGGGAAAGTGTTGGGCCCCCCAGCCTTTGTCTTGCAACATGGCCCTGAACCTTACTCTTTCCAGATTTGACCCCCCAGCCTTTGCCTTCCAGACCTGGCACCAAACCCTTCTCTAGCTAGTTTTGGTTCCCCAGCATTTGCCTTGAACCTTTCTCGTTCCAGTTTTGGCCCCCTAGCCATTGTCTCCTAGGCTGAACCCCGCCCAAACCTTGCCTTCCAGGCCTTGCTCTGAACACTGTTTCCAAGATTGGGCCCTCTCTCTTTGCCTTCCAGGCATGACTCTGAACCCTTCTCGCTCCGATTATGGTCCCCCAGCCTATGCCTTCCAGACCTAGCCCCTACCCTTCTCCTTTGAGTTTAGTCCCCCAGCCTTTGCCTTCCTGTCCTGGTCCTGAAGTTTTCTCATTCTAGATTTGGCCCCCAGCCTTTGCCTTCCAGGCCTGGCCCTGAACCTTTCTCTTCCCAGTTTCTCATCGCCCCCCGACCTTTCCCTTCCAGGTTTGGCCCTAACCTGTACCCCTTCCAGTTTTGTCCCCAGCACCCCGCCAGCCTTAGCCTTTCCAGACCTGGCCCCCAACACTTCTCTTTCACGTTTTAGCCTCCCAGCCTTTGCCTTCCAAGAGTGGCCCCGAACCCTTCTTGTTTCAGTTTTGCCCCCCCGCCAAGCTTTGCCTACTAGGCCTGTCCTCAGACCCCTATCATTCCAGTTTTGTCCCCCAGCCTTTGCCTTCCAGGCTTTGGCTCCGATCCCTTCTCTATCCACTTTTGGACCCCCCAGCATTTGCTTTCCAGACCTGACCCCATACCCTTCTCTTTCCAGTTTTGGCACCCCATACTTTGCTTTCCAGACCTGGTACCCCAGGGTTTGCCTGACATGTCTGGCCTCGAATTCTTCTCATTCCACTTATGGCCAACCAGCTTTTGTCTTCCAGACCTGGGCCCCGCAACTTTTCCTTCTAGGCCTGGCACTGAACCGTTCTCGTTCCAGTTTTGGCTCCCCAGCCTTACCCTTCCAGGTCTGGCTCCAAATTCTTCTGTTTTCCAGCTTTGGTCCCAGAGGTTTACCTTCCAGTCCTGGCCCTGAACACCTCTCTTTTTTGCCCCTAGCCTTTTCCTTACAAGCCTGTCCTAACCCGTCTCATTCAGGTTTGGTCCCCCAGCCTATGCCTTCCAGGCTTTGTCCTCAACCTTTCTCGTTTCAGTTTTGCCCCACCAGGTTTTGCCTATGAGACCTGTACCCAGACCCCTCTCATTCCGGTTTTGTCACCCCCGGCCTTTGCCTTCCAGGTCTGGCTCCGATCCCTTTTCTATCCAGTTTTGGACCCCCAGCATTTGCTTTCCAGGCCTACCCAGAACGCTTAGCTTTCCTGTTTTGGCTTCCCAGCCTATGCCTTCAAGGCTTGACCATCAAGTCCTCTCTTTCTAGTTTTACCCACCTCCCCAGCCTATGCTTTCCAGGCAGGCTTCCAAACCCTTCTCGTTCCAGTTAGCCATCCCCCCCCGCCAGCCTTTGCCTTCCAGCCCTGGACCCCAGACTCTTCGTGTTTCAGTTTTCTCTCCTCAGGGCTTGCCCTACAGGCCTAGCCGTCCCCGTCCTATCGCCTTGCCTTCCAGGCTGGGCCCAAAACCTTTTTCTTCCCAGTTTTGGTCCCCACCCTTTGCTTTCCAGGCCTGGCCCTGAACACTTCTAATTCCAGTTTTGGCCCCTGAGCCTTTGCCTTCCAGGCTTGGCCCTAAACCCTTCTATTTCCATTTTGGTGCCCCTTAGCCTTTCGTTTGAGAGTGTTAGGGCAAGGGAAATGTAAAGGCTATGGAAAAATGTTAGGGTCAAATAAAGTGTTAGGCTCAGGGAAAGGGTTGGACAAGGGGAAAAGGTTAGGCAAGGAGAAAATGTTAGGCTAAGGGAATAGGTAGCCATGGGGAAAGGTTAGGCTAGGGGAAAAGGTTAGGCCAGAGGAAAAGGTTAGGCCAGAGATAGAGATTACATGATGAGAAATCTTAGGCCAGGGGAAAAATCTGGCAAGGGAAAAGTTTCAGCCAAGGAAAAGCTGAGGCCAGGGGAAAAGGTTAGTCCAGTTGACAAGGTTTGGCCAGGAGATGAGTTTAAGTCAGGGAAAAGGTTATGCTAGTGGAAAAACGTAGGCCAGGGGAATAGGTTGGGCCTGAGGAAAATGTTAGGAGAGGAAAGAGTTTAGGCCAGACAAGAAGGTCAGGCCACGGGAAAAGGTTATCAGTGAAAAGGTTAAGCTAAGCAAATGGCTAGGCTAAGGTGAAAGAATAGGCTACGGGCAATGGTTAGGATAGGGGAAAGGTTAGGCATGGGCAAAAGTTAGACTAAGGAAAAAAGCTAGGCAACGTTTAAAGATTCGGTCTGGGGGAAAGCTTAGGTTAGAAAAAAGCATTAGGCTAATGGAAAGGTTGTGCAAGCGGGAAAGGTAAGAATGGGAGAAAAGTTAAGGCTAAAGGAAAACGTTTGTCTAGTAGATCAGGTTAGGCTAGGGGAAAAGGTTAGGCTAGGGGAAAAGGTTAGGCATGATGAAAAGTTTAACCTGGGGTAAAAGTAACTGTAGGGGAAAAGGTTTGGCCAGGGGAAAGGTTTAGGCTACCGGAAAAGGTTAGACTCTAGGAAAGGTCATGCTTGGAGCAAAGGTTAGGTTAGGGGAATTAGCTGAGGCTCGCAGAAAAGGTTAGGCCAGGGGAAAAGGTTTGACATGGGGAAAGGTTAGCCAGGGGAAAACGTTAGGCCAGGGGAAAACGTAATCCAGGGCAAAAGCGTAGGCTACTGGAAAGGGTCAGGCGAGGGGAAAAGGTTAAGGTAACCAAAAGGTTACTCTAGGGAACACGGTTAACCTAGGGGAAAAGATTAGCTAAGGGATATGGTTAGGCCATGGGAAAAGGGCAAGCCAGGGGAAAAGATCAAACCATGGAAAAGGTTATCAGTGAAAACGTTAGGTTAGGCTAGGGGAAAAGGTTAGTCTATGGGAAATAGTTGGGTGAGAGGAAAGGTTAGGCAAGGGGAAAACATTACAGCAGGGAAATGTTTAAACCAGGCAAATGCTTAGGCCAGGGGAAAAGGTTAAGAGAAGGAAAAGCTTAGGCCAGGGTAAAAGGTTAGGCCAGGGGAAAAATTTAATCCTGGGAAAAGGTTCGGCTAAGGGAAAAGGTTATGGTAGGGGCCAATGCTAGGCTGGGGAAAACGGTTAGGCCAGTGGAAAGCTTTAGGCCAGGAGAAACTGTTAAGTCAGGGCAAAAGCTTAGGCTACTGGAAAGGGTCAGGCTAGGGGAAAAGGTCAGCCTTTTACGAAACGTTTTGGCTAAGGAAAAGTTTACCTTCGGGAAAAAGGTTAAACTAGGAAAAAGATTAGGCTAAGGGAAAAGGTTAGGCCATGGGAAAAGGTTAAGCCATGGGAATAGGTAACACCATGGGAAAAGGTTATCATTGAAAAGGTTACGATTGGGGAAATGATTAGGCCGGGGAGAATGTTGGGCCAGGAAAAAAAGTTAGGCCAGGGGAAAGTCTTAGGCTACTGGGAAGGGTCAGGCTTTGGGGAAAAGTTTAAAAATGGGAAAAGAATTAAGCTGGGGGAAATGGTTAGGCTGAAGGAAAAGGTGACACTTTGGGAAATTGGTTAAAGGAAAGGTTAGGCTAGAAGAAATTTTTAGGCTATGGGAAAGGTTAGGCATGGGCAAAGGTTAGGCTACTGGAAAAGGTTAGGCAGTGTTTTAAGATTAGGTTAAGGGAAAAGGTTAGGTTGGCAGAAAGGTTGGGTTGGAAAGTTTGGAATAGGGGAAAAATTGAGGATAATGGAAAAAGGCTAGGTGAAAAAGGCTAGGCTAAGGGAAAAGGTTAGACAAGGGGAAAATCTTAAGCCAGGGTAAAGGTTATTGTATGGGAAAAGGTGTGACCAAGGGAAAAGGTTAGCCTCTAGGAAAGGTTAGGCTAGAAGAAAAGGTTAGGTTACGGGAATTAGCTGAGACTTGGGGAAAAGGGGGAAAGGTTAGAACAAGGTTTTGCCCTGTGAAAAAGCTTAAGCTATGGTAAATGGTCAGGCTGAATTCAAAGGTCAGGCATGGGGAAAAGGTTAGGCTAGGGGAAAAGGTTAGACCAGGGGAAAAGATTAGGCAAGGGGAAAAGTAGGCTAGGGGCAAGATTAGGTTGGGCAAAAGGTTTGGCAACGGGAAAATATTAGGCCAGGGGAGAAGGTTGTCGTAGGGGAAAAGGTTTGGTTAGGGGAAAAGGTTAGGCTATGGGAAAAGCTAAGCCAGCGGAAAACGTTAGGCCGGGGAACAGTTAGGTCAGGGGAAAAAGTTAGGCAGGGGGAAGACGTTCTGCTAGGGGAAAATGCTAAGCTTGGGCAAAAGGTGAGGCTAGCGGAAAAGGTTACGCAAGGGGTAAGAGTTAGGCTTTTCAAGGTTAGGTTAGTGGGACAGGCTAAACCTGAGATAAAGATATGGCTAGGTGAAAAGGGTAGGCTAGGAGAAAGGGTGGACAGTGGATAAGATTAGACTATGGGGAAACGTTAGGCCAGGGGAAACGTTTAGGCCAGGTGACAAGGTTAGGCTAGGGGAAAAGTTTAAGCTAGGGAAAAGTTTAAGCTTGGTGTAAGGTTCGGCAGGGGGATAACATTAGGCCAGGGGAAGGGTTTGTGGTAGGGGAAAAAGTATGGCTAGCGGAAAATGTTAGGTTAACGGAAAAGGTTAGGCCAGGGGAAAGCGTAGGCCAGGGGCAAAGGGTAGGTTGGGGAAAAGGATAGGCTGGGGAAAAAGGTTAGGCAAAGTGAAAAGGCTAGGCCAGAGATAACGGTTAGGCCAGGGGAAAGTTTTGACATGGGGAAAGGTTAGCCAGAGGAAAAGGTTAGGCCAGGGGAAAACGTTAATCTAGGGCAAAAGCGTAGGCTACTGGAAAGGTTCAGGCTAGGGGAAAAGGTTAAGGTAAGGTAAAGGTTACTCTAGGGAACAAGGTTAAACTAGGGGAAAGGGTTAGGCTAAGGGCTATGGTTAGGCCATGGGAAAAGGTTAGGCCAGGGGAAAAGATCAGATCATGGGAAAAGGTTATCAGTGAAAAGGTTTTGATAGGGAAAATGATCAGGCCAGGGGAGAACGTTAGGCCGGGAGAAAAAGTTAGGCCAGGAAAAAAGCTGAGGCTACTGGGAAGGGTCAGGCTTTGGGGCAAAGTTTAAGACTGGGAAAATAATTAAGCTGGGGAAATGGTTAGGCTAAGGGAAAAGGTGAGACTATGGGAAATATGTTAAAGGAAAGGTTAGGCTAGGAGAACTGTTTAGGCTATGTGAAAGGATCGGCATGGGCAAAAGGTAAGCTACCCGAAAAGACAAGGCAATGTTTAATGATTAGGTTAGGGGAAAAGGTTAGGTTAGGAGAAAGTGTTAGGTGTGCAGAAAGGTTGGGCTGGGGGACAAGATTGGAATAGGAGAAAAATTAAGGATAGTGGAAAAAGGCTAGATGAAAAAGGCTCGGCTATGCGAAAAGGCTAGATAAGGGGAAAAGCTTAAGGCACGGTAAAGGTTATTGTATGGGAAAAGGTTTGACCAGGAGAAAAGGTTAGTCTCTAGGAAAGGTTAAGCTAGGAGTAAAGGTTAGGTTAGGGGAATTAGCTGAGGCCTGGGGAAAAGAGGGAAAGGTTAGGAATAGATTTTGCCTTGGGAAAAAGCTTAGTTGATGGTAAATGGTCAGGCTGAGTTAAAAGGTCAGGCATGGGGAAAAGGTTAGGCTAGGGGAAAAGGTTAGACCAGCGGAAAATATTAGGCAAGGGGAAAATAGCCTAGGGGAAAGATTAGGTTGGGCAAAAGGTTTGGCAAGAGGAAAACATTAGGCCAGGGGAGAAGGTTGTGGTAGCGGAAAAGGTTTGGCTAGGTGAAAAGGTTAGGCTATGGGAAAAGCTAGGCCAGGGCAAAACGGTAGGTCAGGGAACAGTTAGGCCAGGGGAAAAAGTTAGGTAGGGGGAATAAGTTATGCTAGGGGAAAATGCTAAGCCTGGGAAAAAGGTGAGGCTAGGGGAAAAGGTTAAGCAAGGGGTAAGATTTAAGCTTTTCAATGTTAGGTTAGTGGAAAAGGCTGAACCTGCACGAAAGATAAGGCTATGGGAAAGGGTTAGGCTAGGGCAAAAATTAGACTAGGTGAAAGGTTAGGCTAGAGGAAAAGGGTAGGCTAGGGGAAAGGGTGGACTAGGGAAAAGATTAGACTATGTGGAAACGTTAGGCCCGGGGCAAGGTTTAGGCCAGGGTACAAGGTTAGGCCAGGGGAAGACGGTAAGCTATGGGAAAAATGAGTCAAAGGGAAACCATTAGCTTCGGGAAAAAAATTAGGCTAGGAGAAAAGTTTAGGCTAAGGGAAAAGGTTAGGCTAGGGGAAAAGGTTAGGCCAGGGAGAAAGTTGGGCCAGGGGAATAGCTAAGCCTAGGAAAAAAGCTCAGGCTTGGGGAAAACGTTATGCTCAGGGAAAGGTTTAGGCAAGGAGAAAGGTTTTGTCTAGGGGAAACGATTAGACCAGGGGACAAGGTTAAGCAAGGGGAAATGGTTAGGCTAGGCGAAAGATAAGGCTAGGCAAATGGTTTGGCAGGGGAAAACATAAGGCCAGGTGAAACGGTTACAGTAGGCGAAAAAGTATGGCCGGGGAAAAGGTTAGGCCAGGTGAAAGGTTTAGGCTACAGGAAGAGGTAAGGAAAGGGGTCAAGGTTAGGCCAGGAGAAAAGCTTAGTACAGGGAAAAACCTAGGCCAGGGGAAATGGTTTAGGCCAGGGAGATGGTTGGGCTTGGTGTAAATTTTAGGTTAGGGAAAATCTTTAGGCTCTTGGAAAGAGTATGGCCAGGGAAAAGGGTTAGGCTACAAGAAAAGGCGAAGTCGGGGAAAATGGTAAGGCTAGGGGAAAAGATTAGGATAGGGGAAAGAATGGACTAGGGAAAACAGGCTGGGGGAAAACATTGGTATTGGGGAAAAGTTTAGGACAAAGTGTAGGTAGGCCAGGGGAAAAGGTTAGGCCACAGGAAGAGGTTAGGCTCAGGGAAAAGGTTAGGCCAGGGAGAAAGTTAGACTAGGAGAAAAGTTAAGCTCAGGGAAAAGATTAGGCAAGGGGGAAAGGTTAGGCTAGGGGAAATGGTTAGACCGTGGGGAAAGATTAAGCCAGGAAAAAGCTTAGGTCGGCGAAAAATTTAGGCCAGTGGAAAAAGTCAGGCAAGGGGAAAAGGTAAGGCTTGGGGAAAACATGAGGCTAAAGGAAAAGGTTAGGTAGGAAGAAAAGTTTAGGTGAGGTGAAAAGGTCAGGCCAGGGGAAAATCTTAGACGAGGGTAAAAGGTAACATCAGGGGATAAACTTAAGCTAGGGGAAAAGCTTAGGCCAGAGGAAAAGGTTAGGCAAGGGGAAATGGTTATGCTAGGGCAAAGATTAAGTTAGGCGGAAGGTTTGGCAATGGGAAAACATTAGCCCCAGGAAAAGGTTATGTTAGGGGAAAAGGGGAAAGGGAAAAGGGAAAAGGTTTAGATCCGGAGAAAAGGTTAGGCTAGCGGAAAAGTTTAAACAAGGGAGAAGGTTGAGCTTGGTGTAAATGTTAAGTTAGAGGAAAGGTTTAGGCTAGGGGAAAGAGTTAGGCAGGAGTACTAAGCCTGGTAAAATAGTAATGCTATGGAAAAGGTAGGGGAAAGAGTAGACTAAGGGAAAAGTTAGGCTAGGAGAAATCATTAGCCTAGGGGAAAAGAGAAGGTCAGGGGAAAAGGTTAAGGTAGGGGAAAAAGTTAGACCATGGGGAAAGGTTAGGCAAGGGGAAATGCTTAAGCTAGGGGAAAGGGTTAGCTCAGGGGACAAGGTTAGGCTAGGGGAAAAGGTTAAGCTAGGGGAAAGTTTAAGCTTGGTTTAAGGTTCTGCAAGGGGAAACATTAGGCCAGGGGAAAGGATTATGGTAGGGGAGAAGGTATGGCTAGGGGAAAATGTTAGGTTAAGGGAAAAGGTTAGGCTAGGGGAAGGTTTAGGGCAGGGGCAAAGGGTAGGTCAGGGAAAAGAGTAGGCTGGGGAAAATGGTTAGGCCAGCTGACAAGTTTAGGCCAGAGGAAAAGATTAGGCCAGGGGGAAAGGTTAGCCTAGGGGAAAGATTGGACTAAGGGATACCGTAGGCTAAGGGAATGGTTTAGGCTAGGGGAAAAGGTCAGGTTAGGGGAAAAGGTAAGTCTAGGCGCAAGATTAGACTCGGGGCAAGATTAGATTTGGGAAAACGTCAGGCTGGGGGGAAACATTAGGATAGGGGAAAAGCATAGGCCATGGAAAAATGGTCGGCCAGGGGAAGAGGTTAGGCCAAGAGAAAAAATTAGCCCTGGGAGAAAGTTAGGCTGGGGGAGGAGGTAAGGCTAGGGGAAACGGAAGGGCCAGGGGAAAACGTAAAGGTCAGGGAAAAGGTTAGGCAAGAGGAAAGGTTAGGCCTGGGTAAATAGTTAGCCCAGGGGAAAGGTTTAAGCCAGGGAAAAGCTTAGGACAGGAGAAAGGTTTAGGCCAGGGAAAAAGGTTAAGCCAGGGGAAAAGTTTAAGCCTAAGAAAAGGTTATCTTAGGGGAAAGGTTTGGCTAGGTGAAACCCTCAGACGAGGGAAAAAGTTAAGGTCAAGGAATAAGGTAAGGCTATGTGAAAAGGTTAGGCCAGGGGAAAAGGTCAGTTTAGGGGTAAGGTTACGCTAAGGGAAAACATTAGGCTAGAGGAAAAGGTGAGATTACTGGAAAACTTTTAGGTAAGAGGAAAAGGTTAAGTGATGGGAAATGGTTATGTTAGGGGAAAGAGTTGGGCCCCCCATCCTTTGTCTTCAAACATGGCCCTGAACCTTACTCTTTCCAGATTTGGCCCCCCAGCCTTTGCCTTCCAGAGCTGGCCCCAAACCCTTCTCTATCTAGATTTGGTCCCCCAGCATTTGCCTTACAGGCCTGGCCTTGAACCTTTCTCGTTCCACTTTTGGCCCCCTAGCCTTTGTCTTCTAGGCCTGACCCCCCAAACCTTGCCTTCCAGGCCTTGCTATGAACACTGTGTTCCAGGATTGCTCCCACCGTCAGCCTTTCCTTCCTGACCTGATTCTCCCTGTCTTTGCCTGACAGGCCTTGCCCTGAACACTTGGTTTTCCAGGATTGGCCCCTCTCCCTTTGCCTTCCAGGCATGACTCTGAACCCTTCTCGTTCCCATTATGGTCCCCCAGCCTATACCTTCCAGAGCTAGGCCTGTACCCTTCTCCTTCAGGTTTTAACCCCCAGCCTTTGCCTTCCAGTCTTGGTCCCAAACCCTTCTCATTCTAGTTTTGGCCCCCGGCCTTTGCCTTCCAGGCCTAGTCCTGGACCCTTCTCTTTCCAGTTTCTCCTCACCCCCCGACCTTTCCCTTCCAGGTCTGGCCGCAACCTGTTCCCCTTCCAGTTTTGCCCTCGCCACCCCCCCGGCCAGCCTAAGCGTTTCCAGTCCTGGCCCCGAACACTTCCCTTTCCAGTTTTATCCCCCCAACCTTTGCCTTCCAAGAGTGGCCCCGAACCCTTCTCGTTTAAGTTACCCCCCGCCAATTTGCCTACTAGGCCTGTCCCCAGACCCCTATCATTCCAGTCTTGTCCCCCCAGCCTGTGCCTTCCAGGCTTGGCTCCGATCCCTTCTCTATCCAGTTTTGGACCACCCCCCCAGCATTTGCTTTCCAGACCTGACCCCAAAACCTTCTCTTTCTGGTTTTGGCGCCCCAGCCTTGGCTTTCCAGACCTGGTCCCCCAGCCTTTTCCGGACAGGTCTGGCCTCGAATCCTTCTCATTCCACTTTTGGCCAACCAGCCTTTGTCTTCCAGACCTGGGCCCCACAACCGTTCCTTCTAGGCCTGGCACTGAACCGTTCTTGTTCCAGTTTTGGACCCCCCAGCCTTGCCCTTCCAGGCCTGGCTCCAAACTCTTCTATTTCCAGTTTTGGTCCCAGAGGTTGTACCTTCCAGTCCTGGCCCTGAACACTTCTCTTTCCAGTTTTTGCCCCTAGCCTTTGCTTTACAAGCTTGTCCTAAACCCGTCTCATTCAGGTCTGTTCCCCCAGCCTATGCCTTCCAGGCTTGGTCCTCAACCTTTCTCGTTTCAGTTTTGCCCCACCAGGTTTTGCAAGGGTTAGCTTAGTGACCGGTACCCAGACCCCTATCACTCCGGTTTTGTCACCCGGGCCTTTGCCTTGCAGGCCTGGCTCCGATCCCTTCTCTATCGAGTTTTGGACCCCCAGCATTTGCTTGCCAGGCCTACTGCGGAAGGCTTAGCTTTCCTGTTTTGGCTCCCCAGCCTTTGCCTTCAAGGCTTGACCATGAACTCTTCTATTTCTAGATTTGCCCCGCTCTCCAACCTATGCTTTGCAGGCAGGGTTCCAAACCCTTCTCGTTCCTGTTATGGCCCCCCAGCCTTTGCCTTCCAGGCCTGGACCCCAAACCCTTCTCGTTTCAGTTTTGTCCCCCCAGAGCTTGCCGTATAGACCTAATCCACACCCCCTCATCGCTTTGCCTTCCAGGCTAGGCCCAGAACCCTTCTCATTCCAGTTTTGGTCCCCACCCTTTGCTTTCCAGGCTTGGCCCTGAACACTTCTAATTCCAGTTTTGGCCCTTGAACCTTTGCCTTCCAGGCTTGGCCCTGAACCCTTCTGTTTCCATTTTGGTCACCCTTAGCCTTTCCTTTGAGAGAGTTAGGCAAAGGGAAATGGACAGGCTAGGGAAAAACGTTAGGGTAAGGGAAAATGTTAAGCTCAGGGAAAAGATTGGACAAAGGGAAAAGGTTAGGCAAGGAGAAAATGTTAGGCTAAGGGAAAAGTTGGTCTAGGGGTAAGGTTAGGCCAGGGGAAAAGGTTAGGCCAGAGGAAAAGATTACATGATGGGCAATCTTAGGCCAGGCGAAAAAAGTGGCAAGGGAAAGGTATGAGCTAGGGAAAAGATGAGCCCAGGGGAAAAGGTTAGTCCAGGGGACAAGGCTAGGCCAGGGGATGAGTTTAAGTCAGGGAAAAAGTTATGCTAGTGGAAAAACGTAGGCCAGGGGAATAGGCTGGGCCTGGGGAAAATGTTAGGAGAGGAAAAAGCTTAGGGCAGGCAAAAAGGTCAGGCCACCGGAAAAGGTTATCAGTGCAAGGGTTGTGCTAGGGGAAATGATGAGGCTGGGGAAAAGGTTAGGCAATGGGAAATGGCTAAGTTCGAGGAAAGAGAAGACTAGGGGAAAAGTTCAGGTTTTGGGGAAAAGGTTAAGACTAGGAAAAAGGTTGAGCTAAAGGAAATGGCTAGGCTAGTGTGAAAGATTAGGCTCTGGGCAATGGGTAGGATAGGGGAAAGGTTAGGCATGGGCAAAAGTTAGAGTAAGGACAAAAGCTAGGCAACGTTTAAAGATTAGGTCAGGGGAAAAGCTTAGGTTAGAAAAAAGCATTAGACTAGTGGAAAGGTTGTGCTAGCGGGAAAGGTTAGAATAGGGGAAAATTCAAGGCTAAGGGAATATGTTAGACTAGGAGAGCAGGCTAGGCTAGGGGAAAAGGTTAGGCTAGGGGAAAAGGTTAGGCATGGGGAAAAGTTTAACACGGGGTAAAAGTAACTTTCGGGGAAATGTTTTGGCCAGGGGTAAAGCTTAGCCTAGAGGAAAAGGTTAGACTCTAGGAAAGGGTATGCTTGGAGTAAAGGCTGGTTAGGGGAATTAGCTGAGGCTAGGAGAAAAGGTTAGGCCAGGGGATAGGTTTTGACATGGAGAAAGGTTAGTCAGAGGAAAATGTTAGGCCAGGGGAAAACGTTAATCCAGGGCAAAGGCATAGGCTAATGGAAAGGCTCAGGCTTTGGAAAAGGTTAAGGCAAGGAAAAGGTTACTCTGGGGAAAAAGGTTAAGGTAGGGGAAAGAGGTAGGCTAAGGGCTATGGTTAAGCCATGGGAAAAGGGTTAGCTATGGGAAAAGATCAGACCATGGGAAAAGGTTATCAGTGAAAAGGTTATGATGGGGGAAATGATTAGGCTAGGGGAAAAGGTGGGCTGTGGGAAATAGTTGGGTTAGGGGAAAGGTTAGGCAAGGGGAAAACATTACAGGAGGGAAATGTTTAAACCAGAAAAAAGCTTAGGCCAGGGGAAAAGGTTAGGCCAGGGGAAAGGTTTAAGGCTGGGAAAATGTTATGCTAGGGGAAAAGGTTATGGTAGGGGCCAATGTTAGACTGGGGGAAATGCTTAGGCCAGTGGAAAGCTTTAGGCCAGGGGAAACTGTTAAGCCAGGGGAAAAGCTTAGGCTACTGCAAAGGGTCAGGCTAGGGGAAAAGGTCAGGCTTTTGGGAACAGGTTTGGCTAAGGAAAAGGTTACTTTAGGGGAAAAGGTTGAACCAGGAAAAGGATTAGTCTAAGGGAAAAGGATAGGCCCTGGCAAAAGGTTAAGCCAGTGGGAGAGGTAAGACCATGGGAAAAGGTTATCAGTGAAAAGGTTATGATAAGGGAAATGATTAGGCCAGGGGAGAACGTTAGGCCAGGAGAAAAGGTTAGGCCAAGTGAAAAGCTGAGGCTATTGGGAAGGGTCAGGCTTTGGGGAAAAGTTTAAGACTGGAAAAAGAATTAAGCTAGGGGAAATGGTTAGGCTAAGGGACAAGGTGAGAGTATGGGAAATAGGTTAAAGGAAAGCTTAGGCTAGGAGAAATGTTTAGGCTATGGGAAAGGTTAGGTGTGGGCAAAGGTTAGGCTACAGGAAAAGGCTAGGCAATGATTCAAGATTAGGTTAGGAGAAAAGGTTAGGTCAGGAGAAAGTGTTAGGTTGACAGAATGGTTGGGCTGGGGGAAAAGATTGGAAGAGGGGAAAAATTAAGGATACTGGAAAAAGGCTAGGTGAAAAAGGCTAGGCTATGGGAAAAGGTTAGACAAGGGGAAAAGCTTAAGGCAGGGTAAAGGTTATTGTATGGGAAAAGGTTTGACCAGGAGAAAAGGTTAGTCTCTAGGAAAGGTTAGGCTAGGAGTAAAGACTAGGTTAGGGGAATTAGCTGAGGTTTGGGGAAAAGGAGGAAAGGTAAGGACAAGGTTTTGCCCTGGGAAAAAGTTTAGGCTTTGGTAAATGGTCAGGCTGAATTAAAAGGTCAGGCATGGGGAAAAGGTGAGGCTAGGGGAAAAGGTTATACCAGGGGCAAAGATTAGGCAAGGCGAAAATAGGCTAGGGGCAAGATTAGGTTGGGCAAAATGTTTGCCAAGGGGAAAACATTGGGCCAGGGGAGAAGGTGTGGTAGGGTAAAGAGGGTGGGGGAAAAGGTTAGGCTATGGGAAAAGCTAGGCCAGGGGAAAACGTTAGGTCAGGGAACAGTTAGGCCAGGGGAAAAAGTTAGGCAGGGGGAAGACCTTATGCTAGGGGAAAATGCGAAGCCTGGGAAAAAGCTGAGGCTGGGGAAAAGGTTACACAAGGGGAAAGAGGTAGGCTTTTCAAGGTTAGGTTAGTGGAACAGGCTAAACCTGGGAGCAAGATAAGGCTAGGGGAAAGGGTTAGGCTAGGGGAAAGTTTAGACTAGGAGAAAAGTTAGACTAGGGGAAAAGGGAAGTCTAGAGGAAAGGGTGGACTAGGGAAAAGATTAGACTATGGGAAAATGTTAGGCCAGGGGAAAAGTTAAGTCCAGGCGACAAGGTTAGGCCAGGGTAAGATATTAGGATTTCGGAAGGATTAGGCTAAGGGAAACCATTAGCCTAGGGGAAAAAATTTAGGCTAGGAGAAAGGTTTAGGCTAGCTGAAAAGGTTAGGCTAAGGGAAAATGTTAGGCCAGGGAGAAAGGTAGGCCAGGGGAATAGCTAAGGCTAAGCAAAAAGCTCAGGCTTGGGGAAAACGTTATGTTCAGGGTAAAGGCTAGGCAAGGAGAAAGGTTGTGTCTAGGGGAAAAGATTAGACCAGGGGACAAGGTTAAGCAAGGGGAAATGGTTATGCAAGGCGAAAGATTAGGCTAGGCAAAAGGTTTGGCAAGGAGAAAACATAAGGCCAGGTGAAACGGTTACGGTAGGGGAAAAAGTATGGCCAGGGGAAAAGGTTAGGCCAGGGAAAAGGTTTAAACTACATGAAGAGTTTATGAAAGGGGACAAGGTTAGGCCAGGAGAAAAGTTTAGTTCAGGGAACAGCTTAGGCTAAGGGAAATGGTATAGGCCAGGGAGACGGTGGGGCTTGGTTTAAATGTTAGGTTAGGGAAAATCTTTAGGCTCGGGGTAAGAATTAGGCAGGGGAAAAAGGTTAGGCTAAGAGAAAAAGCTAAGCCTGGGAAAATGGTAAGGCTAGGAGAAAAGGTTAGCCTACGGGAAAGAATAGACTACGGAATAAGTTAGGCTGGGGGAAAACATTAGGAATGGGGATAAGCTTAGGCCAAGAGAGAAGGTAGGCCAGGGGAAAAGGTTTGGCCACAGGAAGAGGTTAGGCTAAGGGAAATGGTTAGGCCGGGGAGAAAGTTAGATGAGGGCAAAAATAAAGCAGAGGGAAAAGATTAGGCAAGGGGAAAGGTTAGGCTAGGGGACATGGTTAAGCCAGGGCAGAAGATGGGAAATGGAAATGGTTAAACCAGGGGAATAGATTAAGCCAGAAAAAAGCGTAGGTAGGGGAAAAAGTTAGGCCAGGGGAAAAGGTCAGGCAAGGGGAAAAGGGAAGGCTTGGGGAAAACGTGAGGCTCAAGGATAAGGTTCGGTAGGAAGAAAGGTTTAGGTGAGGTGAAAAGGTCAGGCCAGGGGAAAATCTTAAACCAGCGTGAAAGGTTAGGTCAGGGGAAAGGTTAAGCTAGGAGAAAAGCTTAGGCCAGAGCAAAAAGTTAGGCAAGGGGAAATGGTTATCCTAGGGCAAAGATTAGGTTAGGCAGAAGGTTTGGCAATGGGAAAACATTAGGCCAATGAAAAGGATATGTTAGAGGAAAAGGTATGGCTAGGGGTCAAAGGTTTGGCCAGGGAAAAGA